>NW_017675019.1:0-46012 GCF_001879085.1 Nicotiana attenuata
TTTGATTGCTTGTGTAGCTTGGTTGAGTTAGAAGGAGTCATTCTGTATGGTTCGGTTTTGTGCAAAAGGGGATTCGTAGAGTTCTTGATAATTTCTACCACGGTTAGAGATGGATAATTTCTGCTGGCATGAGGAGCATGGGAGGTATAGTGATTTTCTGATGGGATCAAATGGAAAGTTCTTGACTAGTTGAGTATATATTTGATCATGGCTCGGAAGGGATTATGAAGTTCTCATATTTATCATAGGATGGCATGGTATATGTGGTATGTTGTGTAGGGTTGAGACTGGCATGTGTAAGGTCGCAGTTCAGTTCTGAAAGGAAGGTCATAAATTCTTAGACAGCATCGGCAGTTTCAGATGACTAGGTAAATGATATTACTAAATGGTGTGTCTTTATAAGGGTATACACTTCAGAAAAAGGGCAATGTGTTTGAATTAAGGATACTTCATTAGTATTGTGGCACTCTCTTATTGAATCGACTGTCGATATTTAAGTTGGCTTGGTAGCACAGAAGAATTATAGGAGTATCCCTCGTGGAATGATCGAGTATCGGATGTGTGTTAGATGTTCGGGCAGTGTAGCTGGGATCAGATATGGTGATTCGTGTGCTTTATGGATTGGGAGACTGAGTGTTTCCGTGATTAGATGGCTTTGTGGTTGTGGACTGTGAGAAAAATAGCTATGGTTGGTCAGGGGGTAGTATGTGCTATGATTCAGTCATTGTGAACCTTCAAAGAGTTAATTATCTATTGTGGGTGACCAGAGTTGACTTGGGGTTCATTGGTAGGTCCAACATGGATGTGTGTTCTGCACCAGGTCAGATTTATTTACTCCAAACTACTATTGGTGAGAGATGTGCCATTCAATTGTTGTTGAGCTTATTCGTGATCTATGAGTTACTCTCCTGTGTTACGAGGAGTTGAGATTTGGTGGTTATATGCACATATGGTGCGGTTTCGTTTGGGCTTTATAGCGGTATTTGAATGAGACGGGTATTTGGGTGTTGCATGATTTGTTGCACATTGGATGTGTTCCTTCAGACTGGTGTGGCATTGCGTCATTTGCTTCTCCATGGCTATGGTGATTCACCTTTGGGTGCTAGGCATCAAATTGCGCTTGGTTGTCGATTTTGAGCATAGTGACTGGAGGTGTCTCATGTGGGCCAGTGTTTGGATAGGGTCGCGCATTGCAGCGAAGTTATGTGGAGGTATGACCCTTCGAGTTAGATTCATGTGTTCTATTTCTACGATGTGTGACGGGTTCCCAGCATTGTGTGTGGTGGTACTGGTGAGCTTGCGGTACAGCTCTCTTATTTGAGTCATTTTTCATGATTTGAGTACGTTCGGATTGTTTCTTGTTGGTGCGCGGATTGCACGATTTGTGTCTGTAGATTGTATTGATGTGTCATGTCCCTAGAGTAGTTGTGTTGGATTAGATGAAATCGTTGGGATCTGAAATGAGTACAAACTGATTCGATTTTAGCATGTTGGAAGGATAATATCGAGGTTTGGCTCAGAAATTTGCTATGGTCTTTGCAAACAGAGAAGTGGCTGCATGAATGGTTGATCTGAGAAATGGTTATCGCTTATTGCGTGTTTCATTTATCATTGGCAGTATATGAAAGTGACGGAATGAGACTTTAGTTGATAAGAGGTTTTCTTTCGATATTCGGTTGTTGTGTGCAGCTGCTGTGATTAGAAGTTATCGCTACCAGTGTTTGAGTTATGTGGTATATCATGTAATTGCACCTAAGGTTACAGATATGGTTTGTTACAGCTTGTTCAGACTTATTCACAGTATAAATGTGAGATTCTGATCGTATTGAAGATTTCAGAAGTGGAAATATGGTTCTAAGGTTTAAGGGCTAGGTTGGATTGTGAAATTTCAGTTATATCGTATTATCGGACCTATGTGATATAGAGTGACGTGGGATCACTCCCGGGTATATGCGTGGTAAGGTTATTCGGCGATTGGTTGGCTTTTGGAACAACTCTAGGCACGTTCGAGGACGAACGTATGTTTAAGTGGGGGAGGATGTAACGACCCGACCGGTCGTTTTGAGCTTTTGCACTTTGCTCGCCAGTTCTCGAGCATGACTTGCCCCATGTAGTGTATTATGACTTATGTAAATCGGTGGTTTTGGTTTTCAGGGTGATCAGAATGAATTTGGAAGAACAGTTCTCAGTTTGAAGCTTGAAATTTGAAAGGTTTGACCAAGATTTGACTTGTTTGTATATGATCTCGGATTGGAATTTTTATGATTTGGTTAGCTCCGTTAGGTGATTTGGGACGTAGGAGCGTGATCGGAATGTGTTTTGGAGGTTCGGAGTAGATTTAGGCTTGAATTGGCGAAATTGAGTTTTTGGCGTTTTCCGGTTGATAGGTGAGATTTTGATATAGGGGTCGGAATGGAATTCCGAGAGTTACAGTAGTTCCATTGTGTCATTTGGGATGTGTGTGCAAAATTTCAGGTCATTCGGACGTGGTTTGGTTGGGTTTTTGATCAAAAGCGTAATTTAGAAGATTTTGAAATTCTTAGGCTTGAATCCGATGCAAATTTTGTGTTGTGATGTTGTTTTGAGCGTTCCGAAGGTTGGAACAAATTTGAATGATGTTATGGGATATGTTGGCAAGTTTGGTTGAGTTCCCCGTGGCCTCGGGTGAGTTTCGGGTGGTTAAACGGACTATTTCATGCTTTGGAAAAGTTGCAGATTTTTTAGCTTCAGCTGTTCACCAGAAAATTTCTGATGCGAGGAGTCGAGTTTGGAAGCTGCCCGACGTTCGCAGCACTGCTTTTCTCCCTGTCGATTTCATTAGACTGTTTTAGCACATTTTTGACTCTAGTTGTATTCAGACCTTAGTAGATGCTCATGATTAGTGACACCCCGATGTCGGGCTGGTTGGTTTTTATTTCCGCAAATTATACTGTTAAATGCTCATTTTGGGATTTTATTTTTGATTAAAGACTTAGTAGTTATTGTTTTAGTTGTTTGCAGTGAATTGGAGGTGTGTCGGCTGGCCTTGTCTTCAAGAGAGGCACCATCACGATCGGGTTGGGATTTAGGGTCGTGACATGTGTTTTGTTTCTTATTTTTTGAGGAAGGTTCATAACGTCCCTTCGGTTGTATCATTAGTTGCGTAGTTATTTCCAGAGTTCGTTTTCCTTATATATCGCATTCGAGTTGTGGCTTGTTGGCTCATGGTGGCATCATATGAGACTTTTGGTAGTGTTTGAGGTGGCTTATTTCCTGAGAAACTTATACCGGTGAGACGAGATTATTGTAATTGGGATCAGTGCGATCGGATTTATATGAGGCACATTAAAGAGTAAATATCAATATTTAGTCCAGAATGAGGTAATGGGTCTCGTCGGGAGGAGAGACTCCATGAGTTGTGATTCAGCAGGTGGTTATGAGTTTCTAACATCTCTTCTGTTGTGGCAGTATTGCGAGAGTTGAAACGGGACTTATATGTGTCATGAGGTGTGTTGTGGGCATCCGATTTGTGGGATTTCAGCTATTGCTATCAGAGGATGTTATTATGGTTATGTGAATTATGCGGTGCATGGTGTGGATTCAGCAATGGTATGAAATCATGTATTGGTGCATCGTGTAGTGATTGATACGGTGTTCGTATGATGGCAACATGACTGGCAGAGAATTCTGGATGTTAGAATTGGGCTCTAAGGCTTATTTGCCTAAATAAAGGGGAGTATCTTCAGATTGGCTCGAGCTAATGTGCTCAACTGAGTAGTGGAAGCACAGGTAGGTGCATGAGGTGGTAAACAGTGATTTCGGACAACTCCAGAGCAGTTCTTAGCACGTTCGAGGACGAACATATGTTTAAGTGGGGAGATAATGCAATGAACCGACCGGTCGTTTTGAGCTCTAGCACGTCGTTCGACAGCTTGAGGCCATGAGTAGCTTCACTTCAGGTATTATGACTTGTACGCGTGGCCGGAATTCGAATTTCGGAAGTTCAGAGTTGATTTGGAAAGAAAATTCTCATTTTAGAAGCTTTAAGTTGGAAGAATTGACTAAGGTTGGATTTTTGAGTAAACGACTTCGGAATCGGGATTTGAAGGTTCCAACAGGTTCGTATGATAAGTTTGGACTTGAGCGTATGTCCGGATTGGGTTTTGGATGAACCAGGAGTATTTCGACGCCTATTGTAGAAGTTGGTATTTTGGAAGAAATCCATAAATTTGGTTTGAAGTGAAATTCAATGTTATTAATGTCCGTTTGGGATTCCGAGTCTGGGAATAGCTTCGTATGGTGAATCTGGAATTGAGAGCGCGTCTAGATATGGATTTGGAGGTCCTTAGGTCATTTCGGGGTCATTTGGCGAAAGTTAGAAGTTTGAAGGTTTTGAGAAGTTTGACCGGGAGTGGACTTTTTGATATCGGGATCGGATTCTGATTTCGAAAGTTGGAGTAGGTCCGTAAAGTCGAATATGACTTGTGTGCAAAAAATTTGAGGTGAATCGGACGTGATTTGATAGGTTTTGGCATCGAATGTAGTGGTTTGAAGTTCTAAAGTTCATTAAGCTTGAATTGGGTTGCGATTCATGATTTCGATGTTGTTTGATGTGTTTGAAGGCCCGACTAAGTTTGTAATGTGTTTTGAGACTTGTTGGTAGGTTTGGTTGAGGTCCCGGGGGCCTCGAGGTGGTTTCAGATGGTGAACGGATCAATTTGGAGCTTTGTTGAGTTGTTGAAGGGCTTGAGTTCTGGTGTAATCGCACCTGCGCAAAAAGGGCCGCAGGTGCGATGTCGGAAAAGCGGCAAGGCAAGAGCAGAAGCGGAGGTTGGCCAAAAGGCCTGGGACACAGCAGCGAGCACAAACACGCAGATGCGCGAGCGCTGAAGTGCATTAGGACCGCGGAAACGCAGATGCGCTACATGGGGCGCAGATGCGAGAACTGTTGGGTCGAGCTGGAGCAGCACCTGCGATGGAGTTTCCGCAGGTGCGGAGCCGCAGAAGCGGCTACTGGACCGCAGGTGCGCGGACTGGGCAGTGTGATTTTCTTTAAAACGAGGGTTTGGCTCCTAGAAATTTGTATTATTGGATTTTGACCAGAAATTGGACATGAAATTTGGAATAAGTTATATATTTGAGTTCGTAGGGTTATGGGTAAAGTTTATCTTTAAAATTTTCTGGAATCCGGGCACGTGGGCCCGAGGGTGATTTTTTTATCAACTTTTCGAACAGAGTTGGAAATTGTTGTAAATAGGATTACAATGAGTATTAGAGTATATATTTATGGAATTGCCATTTATTGACTAGTTTTGGAGCGTTGGGCATCGATTAGAATTGTTTGAAAGACTTGCGAACCGGCTATGGAATTTGGAGCGAGGTAAGTCTCCTTTCTAACCATGTAAGAGAGAATTAACCCCATAGGTGAACTAAATTAATATGTGTTTCTATTTGTGGGGGCTACGTACGCACGAGGTGACAAGAGTCCATACGTAGCTACTAGTTATGCCTATGTCCAGGTATTTTAGGTTTACATCATGCCTTGTTGATATTGTTAGTTATTGTTTGCCTCGACAAGAAGTTAGATTGAGGTTGCTTATTAATTGTCTTGAAAAGAGTTGAAATTGAGGAATTTGATATTTTAAAAGTTTTCATTTGAACTTCGTATTTTCGAAAAGAATTGAGAAATATTATAATAACTTAAGAAATCTATGTGTAACCGTATCACAATTATATTCCGCGAGGGGGATAAATTTTCACTACTCTCATAGGAGCGGGCCGTTCGCCTCGGTAGGTTAATAGATGCATCTATGGTTCGTGCTGTTTGAATCTCGGCTGCACAATTTATATTTATATGTTAGATCGGGCCGTACAATCTCGACATGATTTGCGCATGATTGGATTGATTGCTTTGGAATTTATAATAAATGATATTGCCTCATTAGTCTAAGATAAATTGTTAAATGATGAGAAATACATTTGGAGATTTCATAATTATGAAAGAATCGCTTACTTACTTCATAATATTGAGCTTACAGTCGTTCTATATAACCCATGTTTAAATTATATCATTGGCATTTTATTTATAAACCATAAGTGTCGGAGTCGACCTCTCGTCACTACTTTTTCGAGGTTAGACTGGATACTTACTGGGTACGCGTTGTTTGCGTACTCATACTACACTTGCTGCACATTTTGTTGTGCAGGCACATATATATATATTAGTGGCCTTGTGGGCGCAGCGGCGTGGTTAAAGTGGGGACTTAGGTGAGCTGCATTCCATATTACGACCCGCAGCCAGCAGAGTCTTCTTCAGAATATTTATATTTTCTTTCCTGTCCAAATTTGTATTCCGGACAGTTGCTATATTTTATTTTATTTCCTAGTTAATGCTCATGCACTTGTGACACTGGATTCTGGGATGATTACGGTTATTCAGTATTGAGATTGTTAAAAATATTATTATTTACTCTGTAATTTCCATCTTCTACTATTTAATTGAAGGAAAACTATGATTTTCGAAAAATTAAAATGAGGACCTAAATTAAGTATTTAATGTTGGCTTGCCTGACAGCGGTGTACGGCGTCATCACGACCTTTTATGGATTTTGGGTCGTGACAAGGAAGATTTGTGAGTTGTTAGCAAAATTGTAAATCACCTATGTTATTAATGAAGGGTGCAATAATGAGAGTAAAACTAAAGACTCAACTAGGATGGTAAAGACTAACAACTTAAGGAAACTAAAACTGACCCTATTTTTTAGGCGGGGCCCCCTGAACTTAAGAAAAACTAAAACTAACAACCTAAAAGAATTAAAAGCTGGCCCTATTTTCCAGGCGAGACCCCTGAACTAAAGGAATGCTAAAGATTAACAACTTAAGAAAATTAAAAAGTGACCATATTCTCCGGGCAGGACCCCTGAGCTAAAGGAATGCTAAAGAATAATGACTTAAGTGAACTAAAATTGACCCTATTCTACAGGCAGGACCCTTGAACTCAAGGAAAGCTAAAGATTAACCACTTAAGAAAACAAAAAACTAACCCTATTCTCCAGGCGGGAACCCTGAACTAAAGATTAACAACTTAAGAAAATCAGAAACTGACCCTGTTCTCCAAGAGGGACTCCTAAACTAATGGAATGCTAAAGATTAACAACTTAAGAAAATTATAAGCTGACCCTACTCTCCAAGCGGGACCCCTGAATTTAAGAAAAATTGAAGATTAACAACATAAGTAAACTAAAATTGACCCTATTCTCCAGGGGGACCCTGAACTAAAAGAATGCTAAAGATTGACAACATAAGTGAACTAAAACCGACCATATTCTACAGGCGGGATCCCTGAACTTAAGGAAAACTAAAGATTAATGATTTAAGGAAACTAAAAACTGACCCTATTCTACAGGCGGGACCCCTGAACTAATGGAATGCTAAAGATTAACAACTTGAGGAAACTAAAAATTGTCCCTATTCTCCAGGCGGGATCCCTGAACCTAAGGAAAACTAAAGCTTAACAACTTAAGAAAACTAAAAACTAACACTGTTTCCCAGGCGAGACCCCTGAACTTAAAAAAACTAAAGATTGACGATTTAAGGAAACTAAAAATCGATCATATTTTCCAGGCGGGACCCCTGAACTCAAGGAAAACTGAAGACTCTTCCGGCTAAGGAGAATGCCTAGGAGGTACGGTTCTTCTCCACTGGGAAAAATACCTAGGAGGTAAAGGTCTTCTTAAATAGGGAAAATTCTTGGGAGGTAATGGTCTTCTCAACTAGGAGAATATTTAGGAGGTAAAAACCTTCTCAAACAGCTTTCGTACTGACAAAATTTGGGCACGACACCCGAAAGTTTCAAGCCTCCAAGCTTTGACTTGGACATAGTCTTCGTCCCTATTTTAAACAAAGAAAACTTGTGAGTTTAAAATATGGTGGTTGGTTTGTGGCCTTGACCTTGAGGGCGATTGCTCGTTCACTTGCCATGATAACATTGATTTCAACTTGGAAGACCTTGCTTGTTATTGACTAACCATTTTTCTGTACAGAAAACACCTCTGATCCATTCAAGCCCAATACCCTATATCTATTGCATTTTGCTCATTAATTGACGTTTATCGAACCTTTGTATTTCACATGAATCCTAAAGCACGTCAATTGTCACCAACACAGTGCACATACTACTTTCTTGACTTATGCCACTTTGATGTGCTAGCCAAACTCCACTTTATGCAATTGGAAAGCTGGTAGCATATTTTGAAGTCATTTCTTACTTGTTCTAACAAAACAAACTCAAAAGAGGGCTTAAACAAAGAAAGAGGAACATAGTAAGGGGACAATGGAAAGAGATGATATCTGTCACACCTCCTTTTTCACTACACTCCCCGGAAGAGGGTATAATAAAGAGAGTTTTTCCAATTAAAGGACAATCGTAACGGGATTATTTTTCATTAAAAGATTCAGGGTCGCCACTTCGGAGATTTATGGTGTCCCAAGTCAGCGGTTTAAATCCCGAATCGAGGAAAGGGTTGACTGTGTATTACAGTCCGCGAACCAAAAATTCGGGTAAGGAATTCTGTTAACCCGGGAGAAGGTGTTAGGCATTCCCGAGTTCCGTGGTTCTAGCACGGTAGCTTAACTGTTATATTCGGCTTAATTATCTGATTTTAAGAACACTTTGAACCTATGTGCATTTTAACTTTTAACCGCTTTTATTCATTTTTTAAAGAAGATTTAACGTCGTCTAAAATATGTCTGTGGGTCACGTCACATGAAATGCACCCGTAATCCGAAACACATTTTATTCAACTTTATAAGGGTTTGGATTTGGGTCACATGAAATGCACACACGAGTTTAGGAAAGTAATATTATTAAAATAACGCGCCTAAAGCAACTACGCGTTGTTAACTTTGCGAGGGCCATGGAAATTAGCTAAATGGCACGCCTCGAGTTCTAAGTATAAACAAGATTAATTAAACGAGGGCCATGCAATTGTCATTTTTGTTTGGCACGGCGCACCTCGAATTATTTCAAAAGATGGTACTTAACTAAAGCAAACTATGGATGTTCATGATTAACTATGTATTTCCTTATGAGTTTGAGAACTTATACGCCAAAGCTTAACAAAATTAACTAAACTATAAGATCCTATGGCAGCCTACTCCTAAGGACCTTAACCAAAAATTAACAAATCATGTAAGTGTCATATAGCATCATATTTTAAGTAGTAAGGAACTCAAAATCCAGGAGGACGAAACAACATAAGAAACGGCCATAAAACAAATATTTACAAATCTATGTATATTCAATGCAATTCGTCCTGCATCTGTCGTCAATATTCTTTAATGACAAAAGAGAACTTGACTGCCATGAACAAATAGAGTGTTTCAGCAAGTAACGTGAGATTCTTTGCTTCAGAAAACTATCATAAGCATGTTAATATCCATCTTCTCTAAGACGTGTTGTAAAACTCACATAGCAGACAGGACATAAACTAATATTGATGCAGCTCTAAGGAACGTGATTAGAAAATTCAAACCGAACTCAAAGAAGCCCATATCAAACTCAACATTATCGCACAATCAGAAACATATAAAATTGATGAAGAGAGTTAAGAGTAAAGGAGTGGACCTTGATAAGATTTCTTTATATATATGTGGATCTCCCAACGATTACAATTATGAGAATTCCTATGAACGGACTCGAAGGGAAGACAAGGAAAGAACAGCAACAAATTCGAACAACGAGCCGAATCAGAACCTCGAACCAAACCTCAGAAACCCGCCGGAACTGCGACAAAACTCAACAACGGCCTCGTCGCAAACTCAAACCACTCAAACAAACACCATTTGAAAGAGCGAAAATTCGAAACTGAAAAAACGAAACAGAATTTTTTTTATGTGTTCTGTTTTATGGATGTCTTGTGAGTTGGTTTTGGATGTTAAAATAGTAGAAGAAACTGATTTTGATCAGAGCCTAGGACAGAAAGGAGATGGGAGTTGTTGCTTTCTCTGTTTTTGACATCTCCTTCCTAGGTGCTCTCTATTTCATTGTCTCACTTCATGGACCGATTGCTCTCAAATGAAAGGGAGAGGGCGCTGATGGCCAGGAGAGGATCGAGAATCTCTGATTTTCACGAAATGGAATGGGATATGGGTGTGCTATCTTTGGAGCAAATGAGTCGATGGGGGTATGAAGAAGACGATCCTCCAGGGAATGGGGTTCTTGGTATTGCGCAGCTGAAGCTTCAGATTTTTGGGCGCATATTTTTTTTTGTATCCGTGTGTTTGTGGTGTAGGTAGTATTATATAGGGTAGGAATTAGGTTAGGGATATGGGCCTAGGAACTATGGGCTAAGGATTTTGGGCCAAAGATTAAAAAAAATGGACTATAAGATTTATAAAAACAGGATAAACCAACCTAAACTAATTCTTTCTTCTAAAATTATGTACAATTATAATATAAAAATATAAAACTAATTTTAATTAATTGAACTAAACTATAAAACATAAAACTATTTTTTTTTGTGTTTTCAAGATTATAAAAATAAAGATAGGGTACTATTTTTTTTTAAGTATTAAAAATGACTATAAAATATTAATAAACCTATTTTTTTGTAATTTCTCATTTTCTTGTAATAAGATAAAGATATATAAATTAATCACATTTACGGCTGTAAATTAAAACATATGGAACTAATCGATGTATGGCTCATCTTATCAGTTTAACCCCACACTTCGCTTAACCGATACAGGGGTCATTTGGTATGATGGATAAGCAAAAATAATTGGCAGCTCGGTGCACTAAGTTCCCCGTTATGCACGGGATCTAAGGAAGGCTGGACCACAAAGGTCTATTGTACGCAGTGTTCCCTGCAGTTCAGCAAGAGGCTGTGATGGGATAAAAAGTTGGGAAATTTTCATAAATACAATTTCTATTAGAGTATATTACATCATCTACAACTATTATTTTATTGACGTTTTGTACAACATTTTATATAATTAATAATTATTCAGCTTAAAATCTCTTCTCTCTCTACGAAAATCATTTAATAAAAATCCCAAAAATTTACCAAATTTAATAAGATCTTCATCATTTCTTAAATTTAAGCTTAACTGACTTGACAACAATCAATTATTTCTTAAAAAATCTACGAATCCCTAAAATTTAGCCTAATTAAATNGTGGGATTATGAAATATTTTATTTGGTGCGACCGAACCGTATGGCTGCCTACGTATCTTGTGGTGACAAGAATCAGGTCGAACGTAGTTCAAAGGAATACTTTTTGTTGTTGCTATTTTTCTTTTTCTTCTTCTTCTCTTTTCTTTTTTTTTTTTCTATTTGAATTCTTTTCTTTCTTTATATCTTTTCCTTTTCTTCTCTTTTTTCTATTTTTCTATCGGGGTGAACTTTCTAAAATAAACCTTATGGGGACCTGATTTTTTTTAATGACTCTAACTTGATTCGAAAATAGGGGAGGTCAAAGAAATCAACACAGGCTCAAAAGGGTATCAAAGGGTATAAAGTGTTTGAGTAGCTGAAAGAGGGCCTCCCAATCTCTGAAAATGCCAAGTACAACACATGCAACTTGAGGATGAAAAATGAAGATCATGCACATTATTTCTTTTGTAGCTTCGGCATTGATATCACTGATATGCCTTCCACTTTTCTTTAGTGCTTTGTCGAGTGTTGAACTCTTGTTGGGTAATTCTTTTCCACAATGAGTGTCCTCCGTCAGTTTGGGGCAAATTTATCTTGGCATTATGGGACGCACTCTCTTATAACAAATTCTTGTCGTCCTCTTAACTTCCCAAACTGTCTTCCCCACTTTCATACAATTCGGGCTTTAATGATCTCAAAATGTCCAAATCTTTACTTATTTCCCTCAAATGTCTCTAGTATCTTCAAAATTTGTTTCATTGTTTCATAATTAGACTAACTTCTAAGACCAGGCTGAGAATTACGCGTGCATGTCATGTCATTAGAGTCAGCATCAAAAGAACGAAAAAAGTAAAAGAGAACTTAAACAAAAACTAACTAGAAATAACAAAAAATAAGAGATTGCATTAGACAGACGGTGAAAGGTTTTGGACAACAAAACAAGCAAAATAAACTGGGTTTAAAACCCTGGAACAAACCTAAGTAACACTAAACAAGTTACTAAGACTAAACGAACTAGGCAAAATAAAAGGATAGAAGGGTTTGAGTCACAAGACAATATCCAGATTACAATCCTGAAATAACCCGGACAACAGAAATGTAAAACAAAATAAACAACCAAGAATCCTCCCAGGCTAGCCAAGAAAGGAGTGTCTTTCCAATTACCAAGATCGACATCTTAGCCACTGAGTCGCACATCGACATTACTAGGACCTCCACAAGTGTCCATCACGTTGACCTTAGCAAATAGCTTTTGGGTCCCTTTTACCGACTCGTTCTTAAGATCAATTTCTAGAACCGAGACCGATAGCGCTGAAAACTTTGTGGCAAATGGCCCTCCAAGAAACTCAGAAGAGTTTTCATATTCCTTTTCAACACAAATCATGCCCACCATGTGCGTCTTATTATGAACAGGCAATGGACTTGGCTAGTATCCGCTGCATCTGGATTTTGCACGATAATGTCACATGCATCAATAAGCTTCTGGACTGCTCTTTTCAGATTCCAACACTTTTCTATGTTGTGCCCCGGGGCATTAGAGAAATATGGGCACCTTTGAGAATAATCAAAATTCTTTGGAAGGGAGCTCGGAATTTTCACCTGAATCGGCTTCAACATGTCCAATTGCCTCAACTTTTGGAACAAACTGGCATATGATTCTCCAATAAGAAGTGAAATACTTTTCTCTTTGTTGTTGCCTTTTCATTTTGTACTCCAGCCTCGGTTGGAACCTCTTGCGGGTAGGTGGTTGGTATGCTTGTAGAGGTGGGTAAGATATTTGTGGAGGTGGTGCAGGTCATTGCGGGTCTTGTGGATGTAGAGCATATGGCGGTGCATTGTGGATAGAGTACTGGAAAGGTGAGGTATGACTTTGGGGATTTTGTGGAGAGAAGTAGCATTGGGGAGGATTATTTGGAGTACGGGAATATTCATGGGGTCGATGTTGAGGCAGAAAGCGTTGAGTAGGAATGCCCACTGGATCTTGTCGTTGGTGGGGCTCAACAACATCTTTTCTATTTCTCTTTCTTCCACCCAAACTTACTGAGATGTTCTGAATGTCTTCATTAGTATCTTTCAATGCAGAGTAGCTCATGATTTTTCCTGACTTGATTCCTTCTTCTACCATCTCCCCCATTTTTATCACATCATTGAAAGGTTTACCTAAAGCCGAGATCAAATGACTGAAGTAGGTGGGTCCCTGAGCTTGTAGGAAAAGCTCAACCATTTCTTCTTCATAAATCGGGGGACTAACCCGAGCAGCTTGTTTCCTCCATCTAAATCCAAACTCTCTAAAACTTTCCACGGGTTTTCTTTCCATATTAGATAGGGAGGAGCGGTCTGGGATAATGGCTATATTGTACTAAAAATGTCGAATAAAATCTCGAGCCATGTCATCCCATGCATGCCACTTACTGATATTTTGACGAGTATACCATTCCAAGGCTGCCCCACTCAAACTCTCACTGAAATACGCAATCAACAAACCATCTTTTTCAACAACACTTCTGATTTCACTACAATAACCCCTCAGATGAACTACTGGATCTCCACGCCTGTCATACGAGTTAAACTTTGGAATTTTAAACCCCGCAGGCAGATGAACATCAGGCAACATACACAAGACATTGTAAGACATATTAATCTGATTTCCCATCCCTTGCATGTTCTTTAACGATTGTTCTATACCTTTTAGCTTTCTTGATATCTCATCTGTGTCACAACCCAATTTAGGATCGTGACCGACGCTCAGGAGCAAGTGCCCCCAAGTAAGCCTCATCGGTATTGTACAGAAAATCGGACAGAGTTCCCCTGTTTTTGGACTATCCAAAATTTTTCCCTGCCTCAAAATCAACAACAAACCATCCTAATATCAAACCAACCATTCGATAACTTATCAATTAAACAAAATAAGTCTCCACCATTGCTAATCAACCCACTAACAACTAGAAATATTAATTATCTCCAACTTTGATAATAAAGAACGATACTCGACATAAGACTATAATAACAAAATAATACTCATGACACCAAAATGATGACTATGGAGCAACTCTAAGAGTTCAAAGAACGACCATAATAATAAATAAAATCTCCGCCCACGCGAACAAGCGCGAGGCTCACCAAGCACTATCAACCTGTGCGCTCTAATTAACGAAATCCTCGCCCGCGTCAACTGCTGTTTCTGGAACAAAAAAAAGAAAATTAGCGGGGAATGAGTTGCTAGCTCAGTGAGTAATAACACTTAACCACAACCGTTTTTATTGGGGATAAGTAAGAAAACATGCAAGTATCTCAAACAGAAAATAACATGAAAATGCCCTTTTCAGAAATAATAAATAATTTTCAGTCTCATCATGTTCTTCTTGTAGTATAATACATTTAACAATTCACTAATAACCTTGGCAACCATTATATAATATCAATATTAACATTTTGGGAGGTTTCAATGAACGGATCATGTAATCGGTATAACTGTGGACTTCTTCGCGAAAAGTCAAATATAACGGCAGTCCCTACTCGAGGAAAATCGGTAACGGTATGATAGTTCTACCTTCCCACTAGCGAGGGATATACCAGTAATCAGTCATTACAAGGTGCACCAGGTCTAACGAACCCGCCATTAGCTACGGGATCCTTCAATGTCTACTCCCATTTATACTTGTCTCTGTAATCCATATATACTTGTAGAAAATATTATAAAACAATATAGGGAATTTCGGTTCTTGTCAAATCATGAAATTTCATTTCGATAACAGTAAATTCATGTAACGGTAAAAACAGATCTAGTGACAACGGAAATATTTAAAACCACGGTAATCATCTAAAATAACTATTTCGGTATCATATCGAGTAAAAGACTTGTCCCACATGCAACTCAAAATAATCGGTAACATATTCATATTAAAAATCATGTGTAAATCATGCAAGTTACGAAAATACATATTGCGGTAAGATTACTACTCACACTACTCGTGCCGAAATACCAAATGCTTCACCTCGAGCAATTCACACGACTTTCTCCAATCAATCTATAATTACATAATATTGATCTCATGTTAATTTTCATGTTTAGTCTAATTCATAGCTAACGTAGAATGCCCAACCCTCAGAGTTACATATTTGGCTCTTAATTCGTCGAATTATAATAACCCAACAAATCCCTCTAATTCTACTTGGAATATCAAGACCCATTTCAGTGTCCCAACTCACTGCTATCAAAATTATATTGCAAATTTTTTCAGTATCACCAATATTAGTAGCAATCATATTTGATTACCAATCACTAACAAAACAGAGAGGTTTTTGAAGGAATATCCCTTTTTTGTGGCATATACAGAATATATAAGTTTATAACCCCAAACCTATAGTGCCAATTCATGAAAATTCCATGAACTCCATTATTTCATTAATATTAATTCTTCAAATAATTCTCAACCCCAACTCTATAGCCATGGAATTGGAATTTATGAACCAAATCTATGAATTAAGCTAAAAAATTTACCTTCTTCTTCTCTGCTTAGTTAGTTTCTCTTCGTTGAATTATCCTGGTGCTCTTCAATGGAAGAAAAGTGCAAATCTCACTTTCTTTTTTGTTCTCAAAAGTGGCTGCCAAGCTTTTCGCCAGATTTTCCCTTAACTTGTTGTTGCCCGTGAGTTTTCCCTGTGTTAGAATCCTTCTACTACCCAAATCCCTCTTTTTCTTTTCTTTTGTGTTTGCTGTGAGTCCTTCCCCTTCCCTTAATCCCTTTATTTGCTTTTCCTTTTTGCCAGATTGTAATCTGGTGGGCTTCGGCCCTTTTCTTTTTTGTATATCCTTTTTTTTTTTGTTAAATGACCAATATGTCCTTGTTTGAAATTTATGGTCTATTACATCCTCCGCACCTTGTAAAATTCGGTCCCTGAATTTAACTCAAGCACGTACCTGAAGACTGAGATAAATGAGGATATTTGACGCGCATATCATCTTCCATTTCCCAAGTAGCTTCTTCAACTGTTTGATTTCTCCATAAGACTTTCACGAACAGTATTTCTTTTGACCGTAGTTTTCTTACTTGTCTATCAACAATAGCCATCGGCTCTTCCTCGTAAGACAACTTCTCATCGATTGGTATAGTTTATGCTTCAAGCACCTGAGATGAGTCTGATATACGTTTTCTTAGCATTGAGACATGAAACACTGGATGAATAAAAGACAACTCAGGAGTAAGTTCCAAATGGTAAGCCACAACTCCCACTCGGTCTAGTATCTCATACGGTCCTATAAACATGGGGCTCAAATTGCCTCTTTTCCCAAACCTCATCACACCTTTCATAGGAAAGACTCGTAGGAACACTTTGTCCCCAATTGTGAACACTAAATCTCTTCTTCTCTTATCTGCATAAGACTTTTGTCTGCTTTGACCTGTAAGCAATCTCTGTCTGATCAACTAGACTTTGTCCATAGCTTCTTGTACTAAGTCAGGTCCCAATAAGTTGGTCTCACCAGCTTCAAACCATCTGATAGGAGAACGACATCTTCTACCATACAATGCTTCGTACGGTTCCATTTGAATACTGGATTGGAAGCTATTGTTGTAAGCAAATTCAGCTAAAGGTAGATAAGCGTCGCAACTACCTCCAAACTCAAGAATGCAAGCTCTCAACATATCTTCCAAAATCTATATAGTACATTTAGACTGCCCGTCTGTCTGTGGATGAAATACAGTACTATGATCTACTCGTGTACCTAATGCTTCTTGAAAAGATTTCCAAAAGCGTGAGGTAAATTGTGATCCTCTATTAGAGATGATGGATATGGGGACTCCGTGAAGTCGGACAATTTCGTTCATAAAAATCTGTGCATATCTTACTCCACTATATTTAGTCTTCACTGCCAAAAAGTTTGTTAATTTTGTCAAACGCTCTACAATCACCCATACCGAGCCATAACCTCTAAGGGTTCGTGGTAGACCGGTGACAAAGTCCATAGTATTCTTTCCCATTTCCACTCTGGAATCTCAATTTGTTGTAACAATCCTGCGGCTCGCTGATGCTCAGCCTTGACCTGCTGACAAGTCAAACAACTAGAAACAAAGTTAGCAACATCTTTCTTAATACCTTCCCACCAATAAAATTGCTTCACATCATGGTACATTTTTGTGGATCCAGGATGTATGGTGTATTTTGAGTTGTGGGCTTCTTCAAGAATAGCATGTCTCAACCCATCTACGTCTGCTACACATAGCCTGCCACCCATTCGAAGAACACCATCACTTTCAACAATCATATCCTTGCTTTTACCGGCTAAGGCCTCATCTTTGTATTTGCATAATCATTAATCCTCATATTGGGTGGCCTTAATGCGCTAAACTAATGAAGACTTAGCCTGAGCACAAGACAACAATGCCTCTAAATTTCCGACACAAAATCTGATACCTATATCTTATAGACTCTGGATATCTTTGGCCAACAATCTCTTTGCAGGAGCTATATGTGCCAAACTCCTCATAGATTTTCTGCCCAATGCATCAGCCACCACATTGGCTTTTTCAGGATGATATAAAATAGAACAATCATAGTCTTTGAGCAATTCCATCCACCGACGTTGCCGCAGATTCAAATCTCTCTGCTGAAAGATATACTTCAGACTTTTATGGTCGGTATAAATCTCACAAGTGTTGCCATATAGGTAATGCCTCCAGATTTTTAAAGAAAATACCTTTGCATCCATCTCCAGATCATGTGTAGGATAGTTTTGCTCATGCTTTTTCAATTGTCTCGAAGTATAAGCTATAACACGACCATTTTGCATGAGAACACATCCTAATCCCACCCTCGAGGCATCACAGAATACTGTAAATCCTCCGGAACCTGATGGTAAGGCTAATATTGGTGCAGTTGTCATACACGTTTTGAGTTTCTGAAAGCTCTGCTCCCATTCCTCCGTCCACTGAAACTTTGCAGTTTTTTGTGTTAGCTTGGTCAGTGGCGCTGCTATTCTGGAGAAATCCTGCACAAAGCGCCTGTAATAGCCTACTAAGCCTAAAAAGCTGCGAATCTTTGTAGGAGAAGTAGGCCTGGGCCATTTCTGCACAGCTTCTGTCTTCTTAGGATCTACCATAATTCCACCTTTGGATACAACATGCCCCAGAAATGCTACCAAGTCTAGCCAAAATTCACACTTCGAGAACTTAGCATAAAGCCGATGTTCTCGCAATGTCTCCAACACAGTCGTGAGATGAGTCTCGTGTTCTCCTTGGCTACGGGAATATATCAGGATATCATCAATAAATACTATTACAAATCTATCCAGAAATGGCTTGAATACCATATTCATTAAATCCATGAATGCAACTGGAGCATTAGTCAGTCCGAAAGGCATCACAAGAAATTCATAGTGCCCGTATTGAGTTCTGAAAGCAGTCTTAGAAATATCTTCATCTTTGATTCTAAGTTGATGATAACCAGAACGGAGGTCAATCTTTGAAAAGTGGGCAGTTCCTTGTAACTAATCAAACATGTCATCTATACGAGGCAATGGATATTTATTGTGTATTGTTATCTTGTTCAACTGCCTGTAGTCAATGCACATTCTCACGGATCTGTCTTTCTTCTTTACGAACAGTACTGGTGCACCCCATGTAGATATACTCGGTTTGATAAAACCCTTATCTAACAAATCCTACAGTTGTTGTTTTAGCCCTTTCAACTCTGCTGGTGCCATCCAATATGGCGGTATTAATATGGGATGTGTGTCAGGTGGCAAATCAATACCAAAATCTATTTCTCGTACTGGAGGCAATCCTAGTAAATCCTCAGGAAATACATCAGAAAATTCTCTCACTACTGGTACATTTTCTATACTAATTGTTTCCTTTTTTGAGCCATTTACAATAGCTAAGAGACCCAAGCAACTTTCTTTAGAAGTCGCTGAGCTTTCATAAAATATACAACTTTGCAAGTCTCTGGAACCTGACCCCCCCTTTAAAACAGAACTGGGTTCGTTTGGTATCTCAAATTTAACTATCTTTGCATGACAATCGACGATAGCATAGATAGAATATAACCAATCCATTCCCATCAGCATGTCAAAGTCAATCATATCAAGTACAATGAGGTCAGCTAGAGTATCTTTACCCTCAACCAGAATCTGACAAGCATGATACACGTATTCAGCTAATAGAGACTCCCCAACGGGAGTAGAAACTAGAAAAGGATCATTCAATAGCTTAGGCCATCTACTAAACCTCAAAGCAAAGTACGAGGACACGTAGGAGAGTAGATCCCGGTCAATCAACGCAAGTGCATCAAATGAATAGACAGAAAGAATGCATGTGAGCACAACATTCGAGACCTAAGCATCCTGTCTAGTAAATGCATAAACTCTCGTCTGACCTCTACCAGCATTCCCGTGTCATTGATTCACAATAGCACGGTCTCCAGCACCTCGACCTATATTTCCTGTACCTGTAGCACCTGAAGTATTACGAGTTTGTCTGAGTAGTGCAGCTGACTGAATAGAAGCCTGGTTGAAATTTCTCGGAGGCTGAGGGAAATCCCTCAAGTGGTGTCCCAACTGGCCACACCGAAAGCACTCTCTAGTTAGAACACGACACTGACCCAAATGTGATTTACCACAGGTCTGGCAGACTGGGGTAGTGGCATATATCTGCCCAGAATTACGATGTCCAGATGCTGACGGTCCCCTAGTACCCTGTCTGTAATGTGGTATGTATGTGGTATGTGAAGACATGTGCGTCCCTGTCTGAGAACCCTGTGGTTGTTGTCCGTGATTTCCTGCTCTTCGATTTTCACTAAATCCGCCACTGAAAGACCCTCCTGTCTTGGCCTTCTTACATAAATCACTAGCTGCACGCTCATCACGTCCCTTATTTTCAATTTTTCTAGCAAGATCGAGTGCATCAGTGTAGGATAAAGTATTCATCTGTGGGGCTACTGCAGTGTATAGACGACCAACCAATCCATCCATAAACCTCTGAACTCGAGCTTCTTCGGTAGACACTAAGTAAGGAGCATATCTAGCCAGCTTACAAAACTTGGTGTTATATGTTGACTCATCCATATCTGGAGCCTCAACCAATCTCTCAAAGTCTCTAGCATATTTTTGCACCATACTGTCCGGAAGAAAATGATTTATGAACAACTTAGTGAATTCGTCCCATGTCAGTGGTGCTGCTCCTACTGGCCTTCCTAGCAATACAGTTTCATACCATGTGTTGGCCATAGCCTCTAGTTTGTATGCTGCGAGCTCCACGACTCTCTCACTAGAACCTCCTAGAGCACGTAATACCTTGAGTGTCCCATCCAAGAAACTTTGAGGACCTGTTGAATTATCAGAACCTGTGAATTTTGGTGATTTCAATTTCAGGAACTCTTGTAGGGATACTTCCTTATTTCCGAAAGTCTGAGTCTGTGCAGCTGCTTGTGTCTGTAAAGTAGCCTGAGGAGCTGAACTTCCACCCTGAGTAGGCACCAATGCTTCTAACACATTCAATAACCTTGACACTACATCTGCAAGTAAGGCAACAGTAGGTACAACAGTTGGCACTGGAGGTGGAGCGTCCTGAACTCCCTGCCCTTGCACTTGATCTGGCATAGCAGCTTGGGGTTGACCCATGTTCCCAACTTCAGGTTGAGGAGCAGTCTGTCTTCTAGTTTGTTGAACCCCAAATTGGCTGCCACCCAGGGTAGTACCACGTCCAACACCACGTCCAGCAGATGAGGGTGTGCGTGTCCTAGCCATCTGCGAAAGAAATATTCCAAAGTCAATCTCGAGTTATCTCAATGCACGATCAAAGAATGAAAGAAGGGAAAACATTCCTAGATGTTCAGTAGCCTCAAGATCATAAGTATGGGCGCCTACATACCCATGAACAAGACTCCACTAAACATTGCTCCATGACTCGGGACTTAAAGCCTAAGCTCTGATACCAACTTTGTCACGATCCAATTTAGGATCGTGACCGGCGCTCAGGAGCAAGTGCTCCCAAATAAGCATCATCGGTATTTTACAGAAAATCGGACAGAGTTTTCCATGTTTTTGGACTATCCAAAAATTTTCTCTGCTTCAAAATCAACAACAAACCATCCTAATATCAAACCAACCAATCGACAACTTATCAATTAACCAAAACAAGTCTCCACCATTGCTAATCAACCCACTAACAACTAGAAATACTAATTATCTCCAACTTTGAAAATAAAGAACGATACTGAACATAAGACTATAATAACAAAATAATACTCATGACACCAAAATGATGACTATGGAGCGACTCTAAGAGTTCAAAGAACGACCATAACAATAAATAAAATCTCCGCCCACATGAACAAGTGCGAGGCTCACCAAGAATTATCAACTTGTGCACTCTAATTAACGAACTCCTCGCCCGCGTCAACTGCTGTCTCTGAAAAAAAGAAAATTAGCGGGGAATAAGTCGCTAGCCAAGTGAGTAATAACACTTAACCACAACCATTTTTATTGGGGACAAGTCAGAAAACATGCTAGTATCTCAAACAAAAAATAACATAAAAATGCCCTTTCAGAAATAATAAATAATTTTCATTCTCATCATGTTCTTCTTGTAGTATAATACATTTAACAATTCAATAATAACCTCGATAACCACTATATAATTTCAATATTAATATTTTGGGAGGTTTCAATGAACGGATCATGTAATCGGTATAACTGTGGACTTCTTCGCAAGAAGTCAAATATAATGGTAGTCCCTACTCGAGGGAAATCGGTAATGGTATGCTAGTTCTACCTTCCCACTAGTGAAGGCAATAACGGTAATGAGTAATTACAAGGTGCACCAGGTCTAACGAACCCGCCGTTAGCTACGGGATCCTTCAATGTCTACTCCCATTTATACTTCTCTCTGTAATCCGTATATTCTCGTAGAAAATATTTTAAAACAATATAGGGCATTTCGGTACTTATCAAATCATGTAATTTCATTTTGATAACAGTAAATTCAAGTAACGGTAAAACAGATCTAGTGACAATGGAAATATTTAAAACCACGTAATCATCTAAAATAACTATTTCGGTATCATATCGAGTAAAATACTTGTCCCACATGCAACTCAAAATAATCCGTAACACATTCATATTAAAGATCTTGTGTAAATCATGCAAGTTATGAAAACACAAATTGCGGTAAGATTACTACTCACAGTACTCGTGCCGAAATACCAAATGCTTCACCTCGAGCAATTTGCACAACTTCCTCCAATCAATCTATAATTACATAATATTGATATAGGGCATTTCGGTACTTATCAAATCATGTAATTTCATTTTGATAACAGTAAATTCAAGTAACGGTAAAACATATGTCACGACCCCAATCCCGATCGTGATGGCGCCCAACACAATGCTAGGTAAGCCCAACCATTTCAACACTCTCAACCCAAATACGAAACTCATTACCATTTAATAGAGTTAAATTATCAGTTAAACATGATTCATTCCGTGATAATAGATAAAAACAGTGCGGAAAAACCATAACAAGTACCAATACAACTCCCAACAGATCTGGTGTCACGAGTCTAGAGCCTCTAAATACAGCTGAGTAGCAAATTTNATAGGTGGAACCGGGATCAAATAAAACTGAGGCATCCCTGTGGCAGACTGAAATAATACCTGTAATAATAGCATCCGAAGCAATAGCATCTGTCCTGCCCTGAAGAGCATAAAAGCGAGCCTGACCACCGCCCGATCGACCTCCCCCTCTGGGGCGACCCCTGACTGCCTGACCCTCACCCCTAGCTGGCGGAGCGGGTGCTGAAGAAACTGGACCAGAAGATGAGGGCTGACCCCTCTGCTGAGATGAGCTAGCAGCACGACGAGGACACTCCCTCCACATATGCCCAAACTCTCCACACTCATAGCAACTCCCGGGTGCTGGGAACTGGGACTGAAGGGAACCCCTCGCGCCGGAGTGACTAGCTGATGCACTCGGCCTGGAAGAACCCTGAACAGATGGAGCATGAGACGAACTCTGTGCTGGAAGAGCACTGAGAGATGGCTGACTCTGCTGAGAACCCTAATAACCACGACCAGAAGACCCACCTCGATCTATATATATCAAATACCCTCACTATGGGGCCCTTGACCCCTCTCAGTCAATATAGACTTGGCCTCTCGGGCCCACTCAGCTAAGACAGGGTTTCCAACCCCAGGTATTCCTCATTTGGATTGCCAATTTCTAAAGCCGGTTCATATTATGTTTAACAGTTAAGAACATGACTGAGGGTATGATTTCGACAAGTAAAGTGAAGTCAACTAGTACAAAGTACCCCCTAAGGGTTCTACAGATCGGCACAAGGCCCCAAACATGGTAACTAGCCCAGAATATACTGATATTAATTAAGTCTCAGCCAAAATACGGTAGAGTCATCAATCGGGATGGACCGAGTCCGAATCCCCAGCAGTAACAAACCCCACGCTCATCATATAGCGTGTGTCTCATCTCAACATAGCACCACATAGTGCAAATCCGGGGTTTCAAACCCTCAAAACGTCATTTATAACCATTACTCACCTCAAGCCGGCCGAAATCCTAGCTCGCTTTGCACTTGCCTCGCAAATCAACCTCCTCGTGCGTAGAATCTGGTCAAAACCACAAGGAATACATCATAATGGGCTAAGGGAACATAACCCAATCGAAAAGACTCGAAAATTATCAAAAATCACGAAGTTGGCAAAACCCGAGCCCCGGGCCCACTTCTCGAAAAATTTCAAAATTTACATCACCGGATTTCTCGTCTCGCCACGAGTCCATACATATCAAATTTACCAAAATCGAAGCTCAAATGCCCCCTCAAATCCCAAATTTTCATTTTAAAAGTCAAGCCCTAGTTCTTCCAATTTTACTCAAATTTCCATGAATTTACAGGTTGATTCTTCAATAAAATGATGTTTCTAGGCCATAGGACTCACCTCCAATCAATTTCCGTCGAGACCCTCTTCAATTTCTACCAAAAAGCTCTCAAGATGCTCAACAATGGAGGAAAATGGACCAAGCTTCGCGGATAAAATAATATAAAAACCCTTCTGCCCAGGTGCATTTTACTCTACGCGAACGCGGTCAACTCCCCCGCGTTCACGATGAATAGAAAACATTGACCAAAAATTAACCCTACGCGAACGCGGTGCCCAACCCGCGAACGCGTACCTTCAGGACTTCCAACTATGCGAACGCGTCCACCTGGCCACGAACGCATTGAACAATATCTCAGGGCCTTAACTTCCTTCTACGCGATCGCGAAAGCCCAATCGCGATCGCGATGCTTCGCCTTTCAGAACTACGCGAACGCGACCCAGTGCCATGCGAACGTGAAGACCAAATTTCCATGCCCTCAAATTCCCTCTACGCGTTCGCGACTCACCCATGCGAACGCGAAGAGCAAGTTTCTTCTGCAACACAAATAGCTGAACCTGCAATCTTTAAGTCCAAAAATGATCCGGTTGACCATCCGAAACCACCCCGAGGCCCCCGGGACCTCAACCAAAGGTACCAACACATCTTAAAATATTTTTCAAACTTGTTCCAATCTTCAAAACACATCAAACAACTCTAAACCATTAAATCACATCGGATTCAAGCCTAAGTTTCTTAAAAACTTCCGAAATACGCATTTGATCAAAAACCCGACCAAAACACCTCCGAATGACCTGAAATTTTGCACACACTTCCAAAATCACCTAACGGAACTACTGAAACTCTTGGAATTCCATTCCGACCTTCGAATCAAAATCTCACCTACCAACCGGAATTTGCCAAAATACTAACTTTGCCAATTCAAGCCTAATTCTACACCGGACCTCAAAAATCAATTCCGATCGCACTCCTACGTCACAAATCATCCTCCGAAGCTAACCGAATCACCGGAAATCACATCCGAGCCCTCTAACTAAATAGTCAATCTCCGGTTGACTTTTCCAAAACAAGCCTTCCTTAAAGAGACTAAGTGTCTCATTACCATCTAAAACCAAACCAATTCGACTCGATCACCTCAAATACCGACAATGAAGCATAGAGAAACATAAGATGAGGGAAACGGGACAGTAACTCACGTGACGACGTGCCGGGTCGTCACATCAGATCTGTGACAACGGAAAAATTTAAAACCACGGTAATCATCTAAAATAACTATTTCGGTATCATATCGAGTAAAAGACTTGTCCCATATGCAACTCAAAATAATCCGTAACATATTCATATTAAAGATCATGTGTAAATCATGCAAGTTATGAAAACACAAATTGTGGTAAGATTACTACTCACAGTACTCGTGCCGAAATACCAAATGCTTCACCTCGAGCAATTCGCACAACTTTCTCCAATCAATCTATAATTACATAATATTGATATCATGTTAATTTCCATGTTTAGGCTAATTCATAGCTAATTTAGAGTGCCCAACCCTCGGAGTTTCATATTTGGCTCTTAATTCGTCGAATTATAATAACCCAACAAATCCCTCTTATTCTACGTGGAATATCAAGACCCATTTCAGTATCCCAACTCACTGCTATCCAAATTACATTGCAAATTTTTCCAATATCACCAATATTAGTAGCAATCATATTTGATTACCAATCACTAACGAAACGGAAAGGTTTTTGAAGGAATATCCATTTTTTTGTGGCATATACATAATATATAAGTTTATAACCCCAAACCTATAGTGCCAATTCATGAAAATTCCATGAACTCCATTATTTCATTAATATTAATTCTTCAACTAAGTCTCAACCCCAACTCTATAGCCATGGAATTGAAATTTACGAATCAAATCTATGAATTAAGCTCAAAAATTTACCTTCTTCTTCTCTGTTTAGTTAGTTTTTCTTCGTTGAATTATCCTGGTGCTCTTCAATGGAAGAAAAGTGCAAATCTCACGTTTTCTTTTATTCTCAAAAGTGGCTGCCAAGCTTTTCGCCAGATTTTCCCTTAACTTAGTGTTGCCCATCAGTTTTCCCTGTGTTAAAATCTTTCTACTATCCAAAGCCCTCTTTTTATTTTCTTTTGTGTTTGCCGTGAGTCCTTCCCCTTCCCTTAATCCCTTTCTTTGCTTTTCCTTTTTGCCAGATTGTAATTTGGTGGGCTTTGGCCCTTTTCTTCTTTGTATATCCTTTATTTTTGTTAAATGACCAATATGTTCTTGTTTGAAATTTATGGGCTATTACAATCTCGCTCTTTTTTCCCTGAGAACTTTTCATTTTCAACACGAGGCTAATTCCAAGGGCTATGATTGTCTGAGTTTGGGACCTTGTGGGCCAACTTTGCGGGGTAGTATTGGGTATCAAGAGATTTGAACGGGTGTTCATTGTTGGATCTATAAAAGAAAGGTTGTTGGGAAGTTGTGATAGTGGGGATAGTGGATATGACATGAGGACTATTTTTGGGAAATGTAGTTGGAGGATGAACAATGGAGCTACTAGGGAGGTTGAGAAAGTTGTGATAAGCGGGAAAATCTGGAGAGTATGGTGGATCATCTGACACTATGACCGGAGCTTGGGTAAGGGTAGCATCTAGGAAGCTAGGTGGTGGCGGGGATGGTGCCTTACCAGTCATCCAAGCCTGATACATGTCTGCCATGTGTTGTCTTAACATCCTTACCTCTTCAACCAACCCAATATCTCGTTAAAATAATTTTTTTGGGCACCAGTATCAACCAACTCAATTATGTTGTCATCTGTCATTGCCTTTTGACTTTATGTTATAGGGATGAGTTACCAATTTAAGAACCACAAACCAACCACCCTTCTACTATAATGAAGATAACAAAGAGGAACAAAATGAAGTCATCACGTTAGCGTTAGGGCATTTAACATAAGATAATCTCACATTATGTGCAGTGCACCTAGTCATAGTTGTCGGTTCCAAAATGACTTCGAGGGTGCAAAAGTCAACTTGGCATCATCCTATTTTTACTTCTCTTGCCCTTTTCTTTTTCATTTCCTCTCTTGCGCTCCTTGATTTGCTCATTTTCTTTCTAATTATCACTCTTTTCTTTCCTCTCATTTCTAACATCCCATAACTTTATTTGTTTTCTTTAATTTCAAAATGATTCGATCGAACCCGATGTAGGCTGCCTACGTATCATGTTCCACATGAACCAGACCATGCGTAGTTTTGAAAAATCAGGAATAAAGTAAATAAACTAACTCTTTTTTTTTTGGATTTTGATTTTATTTTTAAATTTCCGAGAGAAAGACTTATAAAGAAGAAAGAAAATATTTTTGAACTTGAATTTTCTACTTAATTTTCGAAATAAAAACATCTGAAGAAAAATGAAAATATTTTTGGATTTTTAGAAGAAATTAAAAGAAAATATTATTGGATTTTGTTTTTGAAAATTATGGGCCGAAATCGATGAGGTTTGCCTACGTATCTCACATCCGGTGAGAATCAGACCTGCGTAGTTCGGTAAGTTTTGACATAACTGGGAAAACATGATATTGACTCATTTTGAAATGACTCTTTTTTTTATCCATTCTTTTCATTATTGGTTTTTTTTTAAAAAAAAATTTCGGCAGAGTTTCGGGACATTTTCCAAATAACGGGGTTTTCAGAACCGGGCAAATGTTTTCTCCTACCTCACTCTTGTTTTTTCTCTTGATTTTCTTTCCCTAGCCGATCAACATGCAAGCCGAAGCAAATAAATGCACAAATAGAACGTAAGATGAATCAGGATGGTCTTTGGTTTCGGGTACACCTGTCCTAGACGAACCCAACCCCTGTGTTGAGCCCCCAAAGTCCAATGCACGTGATGCAAACAAATGTTCCTACTAGGGATCCGGCATGAGGCTATGTTATTCTAGGTTTAAACCTAAGGGTGTGTTCTAGACATGGCTTACCCAAGCGGACAGCTCGAGCCGAGGTGGGGGTAATATATCGGGAGCAGGAAAGTCTACCCGGCCTAGTTGCTGATCCATCCTCGTTCTATTTTGGTATGAATTCTAACAGAAAAGTGGGTCACGCGTACATGTGCACCATATTTTTATAAGACTTAGAATGGAGGTGTAAGAAGACAGTTTTAATACAGTTCAAATAATATCAAAGCGGTAGATGAGCGGCAATTAGAACATTAGGCCAACAAACACAGTAATATCAACAAACAATAAAGCCAAGTATAGATTACATTACAAGCTCGAATTCTGAACCCTGAACCAGAGATTCTGGGTTCGATCCCCAGCAGAGTCGCCAAAGCTGTCACACCTCCTTTTTTCGAAGAATATGGAGTTTTTCCAATTAAAGTGGCATTATTCAAAATGGGATTATTTATTTAATTTATGGTCGCCACTTGGAATATTTACGGTGTCCCAAGTCACCGGTTTATTTGAAAATCCCCAAATCGAGGAAATTTGACTCTATTTTAAAGTCTACGAAATCCAGAAGACCGGGGTAAAGAATTCTGTTAACCCGGGAGAAGGTGTTAGACATTTTCGGATTTCGTGATTTTAGCACGGTCGCTTTAATCATACCTTACTTAATTAACTTATTTTAATTACGTATTTTAGAACCTATGTGCATTTTACCTTTTATCGCTTTTAATTATGGCGTTATGGATTTATATTTGAAATGGGTCACACGTGTGTAAACCTATTTTATTTGGCGCGCTAAAAATCATGTCAAGCGTACGTGTACATAATTAATAACACTTATTATTCATTAAGATTGTTTGGCCAAAGTTGCGCGAACGCATACCTTGATTTATTTTGGGATCAAAATTATGTCACGCGAACGTATACATAATCACGATACTAGATTTAAAGCAGTCCTGAAGCATTCTACGAATTAAGAATTATTTTTTTCTATACTAGTTCTGAGATTATTATGAGGCCATGACTTACGGAAATTAATGTAGAAAAATGGGTCAACTTTTGCTCTTGTTAAATTTGGCCCGGCAGAAAAACTTCTTTTGGCCCATACGAGTATTCTGAAGAGAAATTTTCACAAATCACTATTGTTTAGTAGTTATTAGCTAGCTATAGTTACCATTTACTATATTACTTCATATAGCTATGTTTTCAGTTTTGCTAGACTGTATTCGATGTATTTAAGCTACTGTATACTGTATTCATGAATACAGTAGCAAAACTCGGCGTGAAACAGGGGAGTACAGCTAAGCAATTATTGTATTCGACTGTATTCACCATATGTATTTGTGAATACAGTAACGTACATAGCATAAATCGTGGTCTGTTCAGTTGTTTCAAACGGAAAGTGAATCAGTTAACACAAATATACTCCTAATATAACTCAACAAACTCAATTATAAATGTGAATACATAAAATACATCTGAATACATAAATTATATTAATTAAAAAAAATATATGAATACATTCATGGAATATAGCGAGACAGTGAACAATGAAATACATGGAGGAATACAGCGAGATACATTGAAATACAATGGAAAAAAAGACAATGAATCCAATGAAATGCATAGAATAAACTCCGTCGTCTTTTCAATATCTTCTCCTTCTTCGTCTTCTAGATACACTGCCTTAGGGATTACAATTTCACAGTACCTACTTAATCCGTTTAGCAGAGAATCATGGTTGTATTCATGGAGAAAGACTGACGTTGAGAGAGAGAGAGAGGGTGGACAAAAATCTGAAAGAATGAGAGAGAAAAATATTACAAAGCGTATTTTATGGCTTAAGGGTATTTAAAATAAATAAGGTATCGGGCTTTGCTACAAAAGGTAAAAATTCCTATTCTGAAATTGGGCAAGATTATTAATTCTACACAATGTTAAGTCTAGCAAAATAATTCAATAGCTCAAACATTTGAAATTTTTTGTTATTCTAACTACTTATCTAATTAACGAAGCAAACCCATGGCTCAATTGTCCTACTACACCAATTACTCCAAAGTTTAAAAAAATCTTTATTTAATAATATTTTCAGAACACAAACAAACAAGCAACCTGTGATGACCAAAAGGCCATCACTTGCTTTAAATTAAAATCTGTGTTTCCGAGGCCTTGAAAACCTCGCTTAGAGTCACCTCGATTTGCGTACGCAATCCGGGCGCATAGCCGGAAAGCTTAAATAAGAAAATCTGTGAAAAAATGGTAAAATATGGCTATAAAATGAGTTAATTTGACTTCGGTCAACGTTTTTGGTAAACGAACTCGGACTCATGATTTGACGGTCCCGGAGGGTCCGTAGGAAAATATGGGACTTGGGCGTATGCCCAGAATCGAATTCCGAGGTCCCGGGCCCGAGAAATGAATTTTTAAGGGAAATTGTTTTCTGAAATTGTTTAAGGAAATTTGAAATGAAATTTAATTAGAACATGATGGTATCGGGCCCGTATTTTGGTTCCGGCGCCTGGTACAGGTCTTATATATGATTTAAGATGTTTCTGTGAAATTTGATGAAAAACGGATATCATTTGACGTGATTCGGACGTTAAATGCAAATTTGATGTTTAAAGAAGTTTTGAGAAATTTCATTGATCTTGAGGTTTAATTCGATGTTCATGATGTTATTTTGGTGATTTGAGTACACGAATAAGTCCGTAGGATATTTTTGAGGTTGTGTGTATATTTGGTTTGGAGCCCCGAGGGCTCGGGTGAGTTTTGGATAGGCCACACGGTGAAATTTTGGACTTAAGGAATTGCAGGCCTGCAGACTTCGCATTTCCCAAACTTTCTTCGCAATTCCCAGGTTCGCATTTCCCAAACATTTTCGCAATTACCAGGCTTGTTCGCATTCCCCAAACTTTCTTCGCAATTCCCAGGTTCGCATTTCCCAAACACTTTTCTCAATTACCAGGCTTGTTCGCATTTCCCAAACTTTCTTCGCAATTCCCAGGTTCGCATTTCCCAAACATTTTTCGCAATTACCAGGATTGTTCGCATTTCTCAATCTTTTTTCGCAATTCCCAGGTTCGCATTTCCCAAACTTTTTTCGCAATTCCCAAGCCAGCAGAGGTTGGTTCGCAATTGCGAGCCCCTGTTCGCATTTCCCATAATTGAGACCTGCAACTTTTATGCTTAGCTGATTTTAAACCCATTTTTCACATCTTTTCAAAACATAAACACACTAGGACGATTTTTCAAGAGCAACTTTCCTTCCAAATCAATTGTAAGTCATTTTTAACTAGTTTTCTTCAATCATTAACATCTTTTAACATGATTTCAACTTAAAATCAAAGATTTTCATGGGGAAAATTGGGTGTTTTGGGTATAACCTGGGTTTTCAAAAATTGGGGATTTGGACCTCGATTTGAGGTCCGATTTCAAAACAAATTATATATTTGGGTTCGTGGGGGAATGGGTAATTGGGTTTTGGTTTGAACCTCGGGTTTTGACCATGTGGGCCCGGGGGTGATTTTTGACTTTTTGGGTAAAACTTTGGAAAACTCATTTTCATGCATTGGGTTTGATTCATTTAGCGTTATTGATGTAATTAAGTAACTTGTGACTAGATACGAGCGAATTGGTGGTGGAATCAAGGGGTAAAGCTATAATTGAATCGTGAATTGTGTTCGTGGCATCGAGGTAAGTGTTTGGTCTAACCTTAGCTTGAGGGATTAGGAGTTGTGTCCTATTTGCTATTTGTTTCTGGTTGAGTACGACGTATAGGCATGGTGACGAGTATCTATACGTTGGAGTCGAGCATGACCGTGAGTCTTATATTGTGATTTCCATGATTTCGTTGTGTTATTGATGCCTTGGTGGAAATTTCTATGTGTTGTGTAATGTTGTGAAAAGAATTATGACCTATGAATGTTGAGGAGCGTAGGCTCCAGTGGTGTAGCGAATTATGGAAGTATAAGTGATAATTGAACCTCTAGGGCAGTGGCTCGAGTTGTGAAGTGAATTGCGAAGTAAAAGTGAGAAGAGAAGAGATCATTATGTTGCCCCCTTGCCGGGCTATTGTTGACTTATGGTTCCCTTGTATTGTGTTCTTAATTGATATTACGGATACTTAGGGTGATGATTCTTTGTGTTAGGTAAGGATTATGGTTATAGCTGAGGTAGTTAGGTGTTGTAACAAGTTTGGGTATAGCTGAGGTAGTTAGGTGTTGTAACAAGTTTGGTTATAGCTGAGGTAGTTAGATGTTGGAACAAGTTTGGTTACAACTGTTTCTTTTTCCCTTGCCGGGATAGTGTAGACCTTTTGATCCCTTGTCGGAACTCTCGTTATAATTGTAAATATATGTATGGATCGGGTTGCACGCCGCAACAATATTATATATGGATCGGGTTGCACGCCGCAACAATATTACATATGGATCGGGTTGCACGCCGAAACATTATTATATATGGATCGGGTTGCACGCGGCAACAATATTGTATATGGATCAGGTTGCACACCGTAACATTATTATATATGGATCGGGTTGCACGCCGCAACAATATTATATATGGATCGGGTTGCACACCGCAACATTATTATATATGGATCGGGTTGCACGCCGCAACAACATTATATGGGAGCGGGTGGTACGCCTACCACGAGATATAATGAAATGGGAGCGGGTGGTACGCCTACCACGAGGTATAATAAAATGGGAGCGGGTGGCACGCCTTCCACGAGATACAGGAAATGGGATCGGGTTGCACGCCTTCAACAAGATGTGAAAAGAAAGTGAAATCTGCCTTTGCTTTCCCTTATTCTTGTTAGTGGTTGGATTTTGATTCCTTCATAGTTCTCTTGATATTCTGTTCCTACCTGTCATTCCCCGAAGCATGTTTCCCCATCCCATCTTTACTTGTTTATTTCTGTTTTACTTTCCGCTGTATATTATATTATTGCACAGGTTTATTTGGTGGTCTGGTCCTAGTCTTGTCACTACTTCGCCGAGGTTCGGCTAGGCACTTACCAGCACATGGGGTCGGTTGTGCTGATACTACACTCTGCACTCTTTTGTGCAGACCCCAGTATTGTGGACTCCGGACCGCAGTAAGATTGCTGATCCTCGTTCATCAGGCGACCCGAGGTAGGCCTGCAGGCGTCTGCAGGCCTTGGCGTCTCCTTCTATCTTCTATTCCCTGTTTCATTTTCTTTATTTGAGAAACAGTGTACTGTTATTTCTTCAGACTTTGTGTGTAGTGAATCTTACACTATCTGTGACACTGTGACACCAGGTTTTGGGTGGTTAAGGTTTGAGTAATTGTAATAGACATAGATTCCAGATATTTCATTATATTCTTCCGCTTAATTTAACTTTTTGCTGTTTATACGTTATCGCTTTGTGTTTGATAAAAAGGAATAAATGGATAATGAAGTAATTAGTTTTAAAGAGTTGGCTTGCCTAGCTCACATTAGTAGGCGCCATCACGACCCCTGAGGGTGGGAAATCCGGGTTGTGACACAACCTAACAACATCTCAATATTTACAACTCTATTTGAAACTAAACGAGCAAGTTAATTATAAAGGAACAACTGAGAGTCATCAACTAAAATGCTAAACATTAACAAAAGAAACGATGAAATCACGGTTTATCTATGTTGATCGAAAAGCATATAGAATACAAAATAATATTAAACATCACTAAATTATATGGCACCACGAAAATGAACAGACCTTTTTATATATGAGAGTGAAAGATGGAAACTCGGCGAGAAATCTCAAGCAAACTGGACCGAGAACGAAGAACTCGCCGGCGACCTCGGGTGAGACAATAGCTGCACTGTGCCCAACATCGGAACCGTAGAAATCAAACGTAAGAAGAAACTGGAATTGTCGGAGTTTGTTGATTCCATTACTTCGCTTGTAGAGAAATTGGATCCAAATTTCAGCTTTGTTGCTGCTCTCTCACGTCCCTCCTCCTTCTCTATATCCGTGTGTGTGTGTGTGTCTAGGTTGGGAAATTAGACTTAGGGGAGTACTGGATTTGCGGAATTTGGGGTGGGCGGTTGTTATTGGAGATTTTGTTCTCCGTTTTTTGTGTTCATTTTTTTCTCTCTTTTTGTATGTGTGTATGTTGCGGTTGTAAGTTCTCAAAATCTGGGGTGGGGGTGAGTCAGCTTAGGTTGGAGGAATTGGGTGGCGGCTGACTTAGTTTTGGGGTTAGGTCTCTCTTTTAAGGAAGATGAGATATAGAAGGGAAATGAGATTTTGGGGATTGGGTGGCTGTTCTTCAAAAGGTGTGCGGTTGATTCTTTAGAATAAGGGGAGAGACGAGAGCCAATTTTTCCTAGGGTTCGGCCTTTTAAAAAAAAGGAAGAGGTGAAAGAGATGTAGGTTTTTTAGGGTTGAGGGATTTGGGCTTGGATTTAGGAAATTGAGTTGGGTTCATGTCTTGTTGGGTTTAAATTTGGGCCAAGAAGACTAAAATAATATAATGTATTTTTAAATATAAAAATCACTCTTAATTAATTAAAATAAACTACTAAATTAAAACTAAATATTATAAGTGAAACTATTTTTGTATTTTGAAATATTATAATAAAGTAAAAAGTAGAGAAAATAGGCTAAAGTCATGGTAAAATTAAAATACTATTATTATAAATATACTAATTGACGGTAAACTAAAGATGAAAATATAGAAAGGTGAGAAACATGATAAATAAAATTATTTTGTGTTTTTAAATTGTAATTTGAAGTAAAAAAATTGACTAAAACTCCATAAAAATTAAAGTTAAATTAAATAAATATTTTAAACACTAAAAATAGCTCAAAAACGCGACGGGTCAAAAATTATGTGCTTACAGGTTCTTAGTGGGTGCACCTCTGTAAGTCTAAGGGCAACTAAAGCTCCATAGCGGGTTGCCTCGTTAATATACACCATAAGTATTTTGACTTCATTTCTCCACATTACTCTTGGCTTTTGCTTGTACATTTTGAAAATATGATAGACGTAAGCAATAAAATATTTTCGAACTAAGCTAAAATACTGGTAAATGACACAAATAAATATGAAATTTTATCAAGTTAAATTTAACCTAACTCCATGCAACTAAAATAATCTTATTATTTAACTTATTAAATAGGAAAAAGATCCTTCAACTTAATACCATAGCAGAGATACAAGAAGATAATGTTAAATAGGGCAGCTCGATAAGTAAGTCCAGTTTTAATAAGAGTTTGAATTTATAACATCATGTTCGGTATTTGTTATTGTTTTAACTTTTTTTATGAATGTGGTATTTGAGCCATCTTGCCGCATCTCTACCATTCGCAAATACTTATGTAATATTTTAACAAATATTATAGATTCTCATTTCAAATTTTTACCACTAAGTAATGTAAAAAATAATTCTGTTATGAAACAATAAAAGAAGAAGACGAGTATTGCAAAGAAAAGTAGAGAGAATTCTTATTGATTTGGGATGAATTACAATAGAATAGAACCCTTTATTTATAGGGAGAGCATGACTTAGCCACCAAGCAATGAACCCTAGAATCTCTCTAAATATAGCCATTCACCATAAATACAATTCTATTTATAACACTCCCCCTTGAATGTCTATTCAACAAATAATGTGCCTCGTTAAAACCTTAACTAAAATAAAACCCAGTGGGAAAAAATTCTAGAGAAGGGAAAAGAGTACACACATCTAACAATACGCCTTTTGGTTGCCTCGTTAAAAACCTTGCAAGGAAAACCCACTGGGACAAAACCTTGTAAGGGAAAAAGAGTACAACGCGTATTAACTCCCCCCTGATGAGAGCATCAATTCATATCCTTAAGCATTTGCATTCCAGTCTTGTGCACCATCTTCAAAAGATCTTTGGTAGATATTTGATAAACAAATCATCCATATTAACTTGAATGAATATATTGCACCTTGAAATCATCATTCTTGATAAATGTGTAATATCTTCATAAAATGCCGTGGAATGGCCTTTTCAATATCTCCATAGAGATTCTCGCTATCATATTATCATGCTTATAGTTATAGCAAGATACATATGCGCACGAATTGCACTTAGGATGTAGTACTACATGACCATGAATTCTATATGTTTTAAGCAATTTAAATCCTTCAGGGATTGTTAAGTCATATAATAGACTTTAATTAGATGCATATCAAGTTTTCATGTCATGCTAGACAAATAAGATATCAAAAACTCATTGCACATATCATTGACTTTATACTTTCAAGTGTTTGAACTGCAGGTCCAAAACTACTTGTCTTTCATATGAAACCAATTCTGCTTGAATTGTTTCTCTACCATTTGGCCAATATTTTTGTGTCTGTATTCGACAATCTTAAGATCCTCATCTATACTTATTACTATCATGGATGTCGTCGACGAACATTATATATCGGTTCCAATATTTTTCATAAAGACATGCCATAGAGATCTCTTCATTTATATTTTCAGGTACCTGAATCTCTCTTGAGATTTTATGAAGTGTTATGTCATGTGATCTTCTAGATCACTTGCCTCCTTTATTATGATCATTTTGATCATTTTCTCATCTTCTTTATCAAGAAGTTTATTTGAAACCGATTTGTCTATACGCTTTAAGCGTACCATAGACTTTGTCCTTCTAGGACTTATTCTAATAGGAGCATTTGCAGTGAGAATATAGTTACTTTCTTTGGGTCAGCAAATGCGTCTGGCATGCTTTGCAATATATTGCAGATGAATTATCCTTTTATGAACTTCAAATTCATATTATTTTATTCGAGGATCTAGATATACAAATAATAATTCATTCCGAGTAACTTTTTCTCAGATTTTATCATCTCTCCCCCTCATGTTAGAAAAACTAACATGCTTCCTCAACTTTGGGAACCCATCTTTGTGCGTTATGGTGTTAATCAAAATATACATCCCACATCAATAATAATGAGATGGAATTATTTGGTTCCTGACCCTTAAACCACTTGTGATGGGAGAATGTAATATACCTTCGTATATAACGTATATCAAACTAATATAGATAACTTTGTTCTCATTAGCAATAGTTTAGCTATTAAGTGGAGGCACTTAATAAATTATTTTGCTAAACCAACTGTGATGTAAACCAACTTATCAAGATGAACTTCTTGAATAGAAAATATGGAAATTATGCTCGAAATTAAATTACTGAGCAAGTTACCTCGCAAACACCGGCCAGGTTGCGAGTTAATAATAATCGCACATGTAATCATCTCATAGATGCATCTTATGTGGTATACATGGCAGATGAATGAGCCCATATTCACCTTTGATATTTCCAGCATTCATGGGATTCAATCCCAATTTTAGTTGGTCAATTAATTAATGAGAACAAGCATTATAAGAGAATTCGTAAAGAACTTTCTAGTTCTTTAATATTTACCCATGTGAATTCTCTATTATTTTTTGCACATCATACTAAAATTAACATGGCTAAACCAATTATGCCTACTGAATAAATTATCAATATTGATAAAGTTCAGGTTTACACCATGACGTGTGCAATAATCAATAAACTCCAAGTTTATTATGATATGGTTTTTATATCAATAAACTTCTCTTTATTGTGGCATTCTTTTGTTTGTGTAGTACAAATTAGAAAATAAAGTGGGTAGCTTTTCACATACGTATTACCCCGCTACAAGTTGTAGTAATAGAAGATATTAAATCTTCCTTTATTTATAGTCTCAATATAATCAACCACTTTCGCGTATACTTTGGAAACTGAATAAGTTTCTTTGAGACTTACTACAACACAATACCTTATTGGTAATCAATTGTGTTTCTCCAAAATAGTATAATTGGCTCTTGCAGAGTTCTCAATTAATTTTGTAGTACCACATATTCATCAACATTCATATGGTGAATATCTCTTTTAAAGAGAAAGTACTACCATTATATTTATGGTCAAAGTTATATGCAAGATCTGTTTCTTGCATTACCGTTGTCTTTTAATAATCACAATGCCAAAATATTTTGGCGTACAATAAGTACGTGACCAATGACTTCATGCCATAATAATGATATTATTTTCTTATATCATCTCAAACCTCCTTCTAGAGGTGAGTGTGGTATATTCACTACCACTAGCACGTTCATATTCTTTGAAGAATGAATATGTATTCATAAATCAGATGTTGTCACATTCACATCATGAATAGACCATAATCATCTATATGTGCTTTACAAAATCTCATGTCAAATCGATGACAAATATTACTTTCACAGAGTGAAGGATTATTTTGAGAATCCTTATTATTCTCATTATCACAATGATGACGATTATAATCTCGTCTAATACCACGTCCACATCCATTGATGCCTTCACGGTAATAATTTTGTCTTCTTTCAGACTTATCACATACTGCTATCACATTCTTTTAAGGGAATGAGAATGAAGCAAATTCAATGGGACGGGTATATATGCACTTCTTGTGCCCATAATCATACATAAATTTGATCATGGTAAGACATAGAGATTTTACCACTTCGAGTGGTTATAATTTCTTACAAACTCTATTAGAGTTACAATCAAAATTTATTGTCTTTGCTTGTATTTAAAATCAAATTATAGCATATCAAGAATTTAAAAGAGAAAAATAAAGTAAAATTACTTACCTTAAATCTAGAATTTAATCATGAAGGAAGTTCATGGAACAATTGATAATCATTATGCTCAATCCCAAAGCTTCTACTCAATTGATTAGAGTCTCGTGTTGATAACGTGTTATGAAACAATAAAAGAAGAAGACGAGTATTGCAAAGAAATGTAGAGAGAGAGAATTCTTATTGATTTGGGATGAATTACAATAGAATAGAACCCTCTACTTATAGGGAGAGGGTGACTTAGCCACCAAGCAATGAACCCTGGAATCTCTCTAAATATAGACATTCACCATAAATACAATTCTATTTATAACAAATTCCTTATACTTTGAATTGTTAAAATTTATTTTGAAGTAAAAAAAAACTGCTACATATCTTGTTTTTCAAATTCTCATCATACCTTACCCCATTAAATAGAGTGGCAATAATTTCATATATTTGAATAGTTCAGGCCTATATTTTGAAGCAAATGAAGGACTTGGCCACTTGGATAAATGCTTTTTGGAAAGAATCATATCGTCTAGTCCTTAATATAAAGTAATGGACATATATCATAAATTCTGTCTGCTAAGAGTTATTTACTTAATAAACTTAACTCGATATACAACGTTGTTGAGAAAAATGCTTAATTTGATTGAACCTGTGAACCGGACAACCATTAGATTATTAGTTGACTATTATTTTCTCGTCACGGTAGTCATCTGCACGGATGCTACCCAATTTGTTTGTACTCCAAAAAACTTGTAGAACTTCCACTAGCAGCTAATGTGCAAATGCCCACATTCTTTTGTTACAAACTTGTAGTCCAAGGGGACACATTTACACAGTTTAAAACATGTTTTACCCTGTTTCCTTTTGTTTATGCAATGCAACGTGACCCCAAATTTTTCGTTCTTGTACAGCTGATCAAGACACTATCATTATAAAGAGACCAGTCGAAAACTCGAAATGATAAACCAAATTGGCCAAGGTCAAGAAAACTTACCTTATTCCCAAGACAAACCTCGACAAATCCTCCTTCCTCCATCAAAAGGCAAAAACTCAAAGTCATTTCCTTTGAAATCCTTATCACAGTCGAGAAACCTCTCTGGTACGAATTTTAGTGTCTCTTCCCAAACATTGGGGTCTGCCCAAATGTTCACCAAAACTAGAGGATACAATCTTAAAGTTTCTCTATCAAGTTCTTTACGTAGTAGATCTAGTGCTTTCTCATTTTTAATCAATTCTGCCATATCCAATTCAATTGTTGGGGTGCTCGTATCTGTTCCTGCTCCAAATAGTTCATGCAACATAAGATATTGTTGCCGATTAGCTCTATTAGGAAAAGAGAAAAAGAGTAGCTCTATTAGGTACTGCTAATCTTTGGAAACACTATAAATCGTGAACTGTTTTGAATTATGACCGGTGGGTTGAGAGAGATTGTGAATGAAAAGAGAAATGGAAAAGTCATCTCATGACTTGTATTGGCTCAAGGCAGGCAAATTGTTACTGTTTGACCCCAAAATATAGATCTCGGTTCAACCAATTAGATTTAAATAATGAAGAGTCAATCATAGCTAATAATAATATCCAAAAGATAACGTTAACTATTGATTTTATGACAGATAATATGTATATTGGTCGAATGATAATGAATGTGAGTACTAATAACAGTATTCAATGATCCAAAAAGATGGAAGATAACATTAAATAATGATAAATAGCAATAAATGACATTTAAATAAATAAAAACGTGTGAGTCACCAAAAAAGAAGGTGAGATTTGTGAATATTCTTTCTGACAATAAAGAGTGATTGATGAGCCTTAGAACACTCAGGTTGTTCTTGGATAGAGTGGAAAGGCTAGACAAGAATCTTAGTAAAAAGGTTGTTTTTGTATGCTTGTAGTATGATCAGATTCTCTCTATAAAGTCAATGTGTTTTCTTACGAGTGAATATCTCATGTCCCCTATCAGTATGTCTTTTTCTGTTTATAAGGAACATATTCGTAGAAACCCCAATAGTACAGGTGCATAGAATATCCACTAGAATATTCTCTTTAGTGTCCTATCTTGAAACTAGCCGTTATAACTATGTTTAGGATGCTCGACCTCGACCTTGATCTATGACGACTTCTCGACCTTGATCCTTGCCGACTCTTCGACCGCAACCTTCGTCATTTCAGGAACCACTTTGACCTTGGGCACGTCTTCATTGAAGTTGTATTGGTGACACATGGCAGTATGTGAATGCATCCTTAGTGTTAACATGGTTTAATCATATTAGAGATAATTTTTGACCCATATAGTTACTTCCCGACGCTTACTGAGGTCGTCCTCGCAGGTGAGCTTAATGAGCAGATATGTCATTTTCGATCGAATTTATCGAGTAAGCTGCAAGAGTCGTAGTCGTCGTGTCGAACAGGCCACGTGGGCCTCTGTGGGCCGTATATTTCAAATACCTCAAGTTTCCCGGTCGATTTGTTGGAGTTATCCTATCCAAGGAATAGAATGACGTCATGACATCAAGCGTCATTATGACGCATATTCCCGATACGTTTCCTCGATTTATATGTGACCCTTGATTGGATCCATCGTTTCAATTCTGGTACCAATTATGACGAGCCGTTTTCGGGTTTAGTACCGTGATCTCTATAAATTAAGGTTTTTGGATTTGAGTTTGAAGTTTCTTTCCCCTAAATTTCTAGAGCACCATCCTTCTTCTTTCCATCTTCTCTAAACTTCCTTTCCTCACTCTGTTGCCTTACTCCATCCCCATCCTTTCCCACTTGTTATTCTTCTTTACTACTTTGCATCATGTCTAACTTACCATCTAATGATGGTGAAGGGAGCCGTATTGCTCCTTTAGTAGTTGTGTTTCCTTCTTATAGGGAGGGTGCTTCCTCAATTGTTGATGATGAAGCATTCCTCTCAATAGAGAAAATAATCCCCCGCAATCTTGACGTTAGTTTCGACCTCACCAAGTTACTGGACGCGCGTGGGATTTTCCAATCAACAATGACGCCTAAAGAATTGGCAGAGCTTAAGGTCAAGTTCGGCCTTCCAAACCATATCGAACTGATCCCGGCTGGCGAGGACAGGTTCATCGCCTTGGATACTACGCTCTATACGCTTATCCCTTCCTCATTTGCTATTCGTTCCCCTTCCTTTCGTTGGTGGAGAAATTCTATCAACACTATGGTGTCTGCCCTGCTCAGCTTGCACCGTATATCTACAAAATTATAATAATGCTGACCAAATTTTCCAAGCTGGACGGGTTCGAGCTGACGTTGCATCATTTGGTTCATATCTTCGCCCCTAGCTTCTATAGAGGAACGATGTTGAATCTTCGCCATCGTGGAGGAAAATATTTGGTGGTGAATACGGACGATAAGGCTAGTCGCCAGTTCTTGCTCAATTTTTTCTATGTCAGGACCGAGGACGTGGTGGCTACGCCGATGGCTTTCTCGAGGCTTGGAATTACACACGTAAGTGCTCATTTTTTGTTTGTGTTCCTTTACTTGCTCGAAATTAATTGAAGGACTTTCCCTTTCCTTGTAACCAACAATCAGCCTTCCTTTTTAGTCACACGCATTTCTGACTGGATCGAGCATATCCTTCCCCGCATCGTAGGGATCCGCGACTGACCGAGTTTCATCGAGAAGTTCAGACCAGCTCTTCCTTTAACAGGTAACTTTTTCTATTTGCCCATGGTCATTTCATTTCTCGTTATACGCAGATTTGTTTTGCTAATTTTGATGTTTGTTTCTTTCCTAGGCAGGGGGTCTTCTCGAAGGAGTCGGGCACTGATGCCATCCTTTCGAAAGAAGGCTGATGCCCCTTTGGCTTCTACCCCTATTACTACTACTGTTGCTTCTATGCCGACCCCTCCCTCGACCGCTTCAGTCTAAGAACTTGTCCCCGTTCCATCCTCTGCTTTTTCTCCTCAACTCCTTTCATTGATTGATGTGGAGGATGATGTCTCTCCTAAGGACAGTAGTCTAATGCCGCGTAAGAGGAGAGCCGTAGATGCGGGAGGAGAAAGGCCAGCAGCCGTCAACTTAGAAGAAGGTGACTTCGTTCTTCGAGAGATGGCCACAGTGCATGTTGGAGAGAGCACTAGGGTGGATCCGAGGTCCCGCACTTGGAGGAGATAAACATGAGTGCATCGATGCGTACCGCAGGGGAGATGGTCGAAGGCGGGATGTATGACGACAACCTTGCACTCCCGAGGAAAGAGGAGGCTTAGTCTTCTAGGGCTGCAGTGGATGTCCCCTCTTCTGCTGATGGTAGAGAGAAGGCCGTTGTTGAAGATGACGCCAGATCCGACTCCGATACGGATCTAGACGAGTTGAGGATGACCGATGAAGGACTTACTCAACTCGAGGTGAGGTTGGAAGGGGGCTCCAGAACTATTGCGATCCCAATGGATATTAATCTGCTTGTAAATACCGAGGAGGTAATCCCTTCCCTTGGTCCTCTTTGTTCTGAGATTGAGGGTATGACCATCAAGACAATACACGATGGCAGGCTGTCGAATAACATTGCTGGACTTACTCTCCGAGTAAGTACGATTATCGTTTGTTCTTTTCTTTATGCTTTAGTTTCTTTGTAAGTTCTAACTCCTTTTCTTTGTTTTGTAGACGGCTATTCTGGAGATTGAGAGTTCTCGTCAGGAGAACAGGCATAAAGAAATTTACGTGAAGCTGAAAGACAAGTATACAATGTGCCTTGGGAAGTATCGCGAGCTCCGGTGTCAGCTTTGCGAAGGCAGCAATGTGCGGGTCCTGAGAGAGGACTTAAAGAAGAGGGACGAGGAGTTGATGCAGGTTGTGGAGAAATGTAGCATCCTTGAAAGGATGCTGAGGAGCAAAGAGGAGGAGCTTGAGCTTTGTAAGGGTCCAGGTATGAGGTCAACTTGAAGAGTGCCAATTCAAGGCGGAGGCTCTCAGTGGCGAGGTCGTCGAAAAGCAAGGGGAGCTCAATAAGGCAGAATCTACTCGGTCGGAGGCTTCGACGATGGTGGAGTTCCTTGAATTGGTGAACCGAAACCTTCATTCTGAGCGAGAAAATAACTTGTCGACGGCAAGGGCTAAAAAAGAACGGCTCGATGAAAAGATTGGGGAGTTGGAAAAAGAGACCTCCAATATTTATGATTGAGTTGTTGCTTTGGAGGCCGAGAAGGCCAAACTTCTTGCACGACCTTCTTCATCTATGGCTTATGGCTTCCCCAATGTCCCCTGTGAGCTGTATGAAGAATTGATTCATGCCAAGGCCCGATTGGATGTGCTTCATGAGTTGCATATGGCGGGCTTCGTTCTTGCAGCGGACTTTGAGGGTATCAAGGCTCGCGAGGCTCGGATAGCTTATGGCTACGACCGGGCTACGCCTCGCCCTAGCAAAGAAGACGAGGATGGGGAGTACGCTATAGATCATCTTGAGGATGAGGCCTGGTACGATTCTATTTACCCTTCGAGTGAGGATGGAGAAGGTGCTGAAGATCGGAGTGATGATGGCGTTGAAGATCGAACCGGTGAGGATGTTGTGGGTCATGATGGCTATGGCCAGCAGTAGTTTGTTTTTTATAATTTTGTGTATTTTTGCTGGCGTCTTCAAGAGACTTTGTAAGAAACTTTTGTCTATAAATATCAAAGTTAGTTTTTGCTTTCATCTGTGCCTTTCTTATTTGCCATGATTTGTTTCTATACTTTGCGCGTTTTGCTCCGTCATACTTTTATTGTCGCCATGATTTGGGTTGAATAGCTATGGGTTAGATCCCCCCATTGTTCGTACAAATCGAGTATGTCTGAGGATCGATCGGTTAGGTTTAGACTTGGTCGGACTTAGCTTGTCGTTTGGTTATGATGTTTTATACTTCAATACCACACAAGGGGGGGGGGGGGGTGATTTGTGTGGTGACCAATTTTTCGCTTAAGCTGTTTTATGGAAGGACCTTGTTCTTCTATGTGTTCCTTAACCTACTATTGCAGAAATAGTAAATGCGAAAAGTAAAGAACACAAGTATTTTACGTGGAAAACACCTGGCTCAAAAGGTGAAAAAACCACGACCTACTTTCCAGTAGGATTTTCCCAAACTCTCCACTAAAATCACTGAGCCAAAAATTGCATTTACCAAAACTCTTTTGTAAACCTAGGACTAACTCTAATCCCGTTGTAGCACACAATCTCAACTGTTGCGACCACTTGAAGTTAACTCTAACTTGAAAACTCTAAGTACCTAATACAGTTGCTTCTAGATAAAGCTGAAAGGTACAATATCAAAACACCCACTACAATTGAACTAGAATAAAAGACAGACACTTGGAACTGGTTCTTCTATCTGGTTCAAGTAGATTCAGGTTTGCACGCTTGAATCACACACGAACTGCTTGCAAAATTGCCTTGCTATTTTGCTCTCAATTCACGTTTAACTTCTGCTTATGTGCGTTACCTGTAAAAGAGAACAACACTGATATTTATAGAGTTAGTAAATAGAGATTGACTAGAATTCTGATGTTACTCTTCCTTGGTGGAAGAGTTCTAGCTGATCTCAACCTCTAACTCCTTCCCTTTCTTAAACCGTGTTCTCTTTGAGTAAGCAGTCCTTCTCCTTATCCAATATGCAACCTTTTCAATCAGGATCAGGAGATATTACTTCTTTCAAGTTAAGTTTATCTCCTTCACGCGCATCCCACATGCTTAAGTCTGTCCATATCTGTGCTCCACTAGGATGGACATGGTCCATGTCTGAGTTCCTTTGTCAGTCTTCAAAACCAACCTTTACTTGGGCCAACAAATTCCCCCTTTTTAATGATGACAAACTCTGTGCTTTTCATACACTTAGACCCTGCCAGAACTTAGCTCAATCATCAAGGCAAAGTTATAAATTATTCACTTATCATCAAGGACCAGGTTCATTAGGTTATAAACATCACTAGTCAAGATACAAAGCACAATATCTTTTTCCTCTTTTGGCATCCTCAAAAAGTTACATAAACAAAGTGTGATTCCCAGATTTTAAAAATTACTCATGGCCATTGGGGCAACTGCAAATGTATTCATGGATTAATCATCAGTAATCAACTACACATATTCAAACTATCAAGGAAAGATAAACAGACAACAAGAGCAAAAGCAGCAAACTTCATTGATAGAGAATATGATTCTGCCACAATCCACAAAAAGAAATAAAAAAAACTAGTTAAAAGCTTAGAGCAAAACAAGAAAAAAATCCCTAATCTGGGTCACTGAAAGGTCTGGACAAGGTTTATGCTAAGGAAATTAAGGCTTGGAAGAACTAGAGGGTTGGGTTTTGGCTTGGAGAAGGTGCAGCATGTCTTGAAGAATGCCATCATTCTTCTCCTTTTCCTTTGTGAGCTCAGTTTTGAGAGCATCTCTCTCAGATTCAACCTCT
>NW_017675019.1:49366-78025 GCF_001879085.1 Nicotiana attenuata
TCCTCTAGATCTGCACCTTCAGCGATTCTGAGAGCCAGGATCCTTTCCTTCTTGGGTGCATCCATCTTCATGGTTCGCCTTCTAAGTTCATAGGCAGTGAGATTTCCAATTAGCTCGTCCAACTTGAGAGTGGCAATGCTCTTTGGTTCTTGAATAGCAGTGATTTTGCTTTCCCAAGTAACTGGCAAAACCCTTGTCAAAATTTTCTCAACCTTGTCTTCTTCAAGGATAATCCTTCCAAGAGACTTAAGTTCAGTGAGTGTTGTGAACCTTGTATACATCTCTTGGATGGTTTCTCCTTCCTTTATAGTGAAATTCTCATATTGAGAGTATAGCAGTGTTCCTCTTGATCTCTTCACTTGAGGAGTTCCTTCGTGAGCCACTTGCAAAGTGTCCCAAATTTCCTTAGCAGTAGTACAACTTTGAATTCTGCTGTACTCGTCTGGACCAAGTCCACACACAAGCCATTTCTTGGCCTTAGCATTCTTTTCCCACTTCTTCAAGACCTCAGCAGTGCAGTCAGCTATAGTCTTTAGCACATCTACTCCTTCAGCATTCTTCTTCATGGTAGCCAGGGGACCATCAGTAATAATGTCCCATAGTTCATAATCCTCTCCAATGATGTGATCTCTCATCCTGTTTTTCCACCAGGAGTAGTACTCGCCATTAAAGAGTGGAGGCCTAGAGTGGATTGTCCTTCCCAGTTTCCAGGAGGTGCACTCATCTTGATCTGTTCTTAAGGTGTTACCCTCTTCAAGGATAACCTGCTATGATACCAATTAATGTTTTATACTTCAATACCACACAAGAGGGGGGGGGGGGATTTGCCTGGTGACCAATTTTTCGCTTAAGCTATTTTATGGAAGGACTTGGTTCTTCTATGTGTTCCTTAACCTACTATTGCAGAAATAGTAAATGCGAAAAGTAAAGAACACAAGTATTTTCCGTGGAAAACACCTGGCTCAAAAGGTGAAAAAACCACGACCTACTTTCTAGTAGGATTTTCCCAAACTCTCCACTAAAATCACTGAGCCAAAAACTGCATCTACAAAAACTCTTTTGTAAACCTAGGACTAACGCTAATCCCGTTGTAGCACACAACCTCAACTGTTGTGACAACTTCAAGTTAACTCTAACTTGAAAACTCTAAGTACCTAATACAGTTGCTTCTAGATAAAGCTGAAAGGTAGAATATGAAAACACCTACTACAAGACAGACACTTGTAATTGGTTCTTCTATCTGGTTCAAGTAGCTTCAGGTTTGCACGCTTGAATCACATACGAACTGCTTGCAAAATTGCCTTGCTCTTTTGCTTTCAATTCACGTTTAACTTCTGCTTATGTGCGTTACCTGTAAAAGAGAACAACACTGATATTTATAGAGTTAGTAAATAGAGATTGACTAGAATTCTGATGCTACTCTTCCTTGGTGGAAGAGTTCTAGTTGATCTCAACCTCTAACTCCTTCCCTTTCTTAAACCGTGTTCTCTTTGAGTAAGGAGTCCTTCTCCTTATCCAATATGTAACCTTTTCGATCAGGATCAGGAGATATTACTTCTTTCAAGTTAAGTTTATCTCTTTCATGTGCATCTCACATGCTTAAGTTTGTCCATATATGTGCTCCACTAGGATGGACCTGGTACATGTCTGAGTTCCTTTGTCAGTTTTTAAAACTAACCTTTACTTGGGCCAACAGGTTAAGTTTAACCTTTTATTGAAACATTGGCCGATGGCTGATAGAATAAATTTGAACTTGGTCGAATTTTAGCTTCTTGTCAAATTGCGGTCGAGGGCTGATATGTGTTTGTTCGGGCTAGGTCAAACATAACCTTTCTTTAAGGTATTTTTGATAAACGTTAGTTTCTATTACTTTGACATTGTTGTTCTGATTACATGATTGGAGAAAGTTACAAACTTTGGGGGTTGGCTCGCGTTCTGGTCCTAGTACTAGTCTATCTAGTCCCTTCATTGTTCGACTGGCAGAGTATTGAGGAGTCGGGCAATGAAAGAGAAACATAGCCCTTCCTTCGCATACTTCGACTCGAAGTGTCCGTTTCATCTGCTCATTAAAAACCTCCTTGAGAGAACCCTAATGGGACAAAACTCAAGTAAGGGAAAAAGAGTACGACTTGGGAGAGCTTCTTCCTTTTTGAAGTTGAAGTATTTGAGGTGGCTGATCTTCCAATTATTTGGTAATTATTTTCCTTCCATCGTCTCTGATTGGAACGAACCCTTGTGTTTCTTTGGCTGTTATTTTGTAGGGGTCATCCCAGTTTGTTCCTAATTTTCCTTCCCGTGGGTCTTTGCTTGCTTGAGTTTTGGCTTTGAGTACGTAGTCCCCGACTCTGAGCAACCTAACCTTTGCTTTTGTTTTAGTAACGTTCTGATTGCTACTTTTGGGCGACTATCCTTATGTATGCCATATCTCTTCGTTCATCGATCTCATCAGGTTCATGCCTTCTACTTTCGTCATTACTAGTACCGCTTTCATAAAAGTACCTTAGGTTGGGTTCTCCGACTTCGACTAGTATGACTGCTTCGGTCCCATAGACTAGAGAGTAGGGTATCTCTCCTGTGCTCGTCTTCGGGGTGGTTCTATACGCCCATTATACTTCTGGGAGTATATCTGGCCACAATCCCTTGGCGTCTTTGAGCTTTTTCTTCATGATGTTTAATATGGACTTGTTGGAGGATTTTGCCTGCCCTTTACCCGTCGGGTGACACGGGGTTGAGAGTATCCTCTTAATATGCCATTTTTCGAAGAACTTGGTGTTTTTTTTCTCGTGAATTGGGGTTCGTTGTCGCAGCTGATTTTCTTGGGTAGGCCGAATCGACAGATGATGTTTCTCCATATAAAGGTGATTACCTCTTGTTTGCGTATTTGGGCGAATGCTCCTACTTCCACCCATTTAGAGAAATAGTCAGTTAAAACCAAAAGGAATCGAGTATTAGCTTGCCCTGCTGGGAGGGGGCTTGATGTTGCCCAAATTCACACCACTGATTGGGATTGTAAAGCGGTCGATGCAATTATAATTACCCAACGTGAGTCGGGGTCGATTCCATAGAGAGCTTATATTGGATTAGGTATTGTCACGACCCGAATATCCCACCATCGGGATCGTGATGGCGCCTAACTCTGAGAATGCTAGGCAAGCCAACAGATATAGTTCTAACACATTAATCATTAACCAAAACAGTAATTAACAATAATTAAAAACTAAACAGATATGAAGTGCAGAAATTTTATAACAGTTTAAAACACTAATGCACGACTACCCCAAAGATCTGGTGTCACAATCCACGAACGTCTAAGAATTTCTACAAATACTGGTTTAAAGGAAATACATCTGTTTTCCGAAATGAAAGAAAACATGAACTAAGATAAAGGGAAGTGGACTCCAGGGTCTGCGAACACGGGCATATCTACCTTGGGTCTCCTGTGGACTGAAGGCAGCAACCCAAACTCTGATCAGTGTGGTCCAGTACCGGGATCTGCACAGAAAGTGCAGAGTGTAGTATCAGTGCAACCGAACCCATGTACTGGTAAGAGCCGAGCCTAACCTCGGTGAAGTAGTGACGAGGCTAGGACACGACAAATAACATAAACTTGTGCAGTTAAACAGTATGCTAACAGAATATCAATTAATAGAAGCTAAGCAGAAATTAACGGGAAGGGGCAACATGCTATGGGGGTACCAAAGTAAAGAATCACAGCAATAGAGGAATTTAAACAACGAATACACTTTGAACTGGTAATAACAAGTAAACACAGCAAATGAAAAATGCACTGCATCACCCTTCGTGCTTTTACTCTAAAGCTCACCAGGTAATCAATAATAGAAACGTGCACGGCATCACCCTTCGTGCTTTAGCACTCAACCTTACCAGATAATCAATAACAGAAATGTGTACGTCATCACCCTTCGTGCTTTACCACTCAACCTCACCATATGAATAATAGAAATGTGCACGGCATCACCCTTCGTGCTTTATCACTCTTCCTCACAACATAAGTAATAGAAACGTGCACGGCATCACCCTTCGTGCTTTATCACTCTTCCTCACCACATAAGAAACAACAGAAACAATAACAACCCAGCAAGGGCATCATAATTAAACAACTTCGTCTCATCATTCAACTTCCCAATATGAATCTCAACTTGAGCCAACACTCAGCTAATATCCAAAACCAGGAAAAAACATAAGAAGACTTGTTTAACATGAGTAATAACCAGTTTAAACAGGAATAGTACGTATAAATAAGCACAACGGTCACAAGTATAAGACTCACTCGCATGCTATGACCCGACAACAATGTATAGATACTCTTCACCTCACCTATACGTCGTACTTAGCAAGTAATCATGTAGCAAATAAGGCAACAATACCAAATCCCTCAAGCTAAGGTTAGCCACAACACTTACCTCGATTCCACAGCCAAACTCAAGCCTCAAATACCGCTTTCCCTTAGTTTCCACTTCCAATCTGCTCGTATCTATTCATAATTAACTTATTAACATCAATTAACGCTAAAGAAACCAATTCCAATGCATAATTATAGATTTCCCAACATTTTCCCCAAAAAGTCAAAAATCGACCCTGGGCCCACTTGGTCAATACTCGAAGTTCAGACCAAAACCCGATTACGCATTCACCCTCGAGCCCGGATATACAATTAGTTTGGGAATCCGACCTCAATTTGAGGTCTAAATACCCAAATTTCGAAATTTCTAAATTCTACCCAAAAACACCTAATTCCACCATGCAAAACCCTAGATTTTGTGATGAAATCTTGTAAAAAGATGAAATGCATTGAAAGAAATAAGTTAAGAATCATTTACCTATGATTTGGGGAAGAAATGGTCTTTGGAAAATCGCCTCTTGAAGTTTAGGGTTTGAAAATTTGAGGAATGAATCAAAAATCCCGTCCAAAACTCGTTTTGAACAGTTGCAGGTATCACATTTGCGATCACAGGTTCGTAAATGCGAACTCGCAAATGCGGACTTTACTTCGCAAATGCGAAGGTTGGCCTGGCCTACTGGCATCGCAAATGCGAACAAGTGTTCGCAAATGTGGCCCCTGTTCTCGTCGCAAATGCGACGCTGAGCTTCGCAAATGCGAAGGTCCCCTCCCAGCCCTACTGATCGCAAATGCGAAGATTCTTCGCAAATGCAATGCTTGCATTTGCGAGCCAGACTTCGCAAATGTGAAGTCTGCAGACTTGGAACATACTAGAAATTTTCTTAAGTTTCAAATCACTCCGTAGCCTATCCAAAACTCACCCGAGCCCTCGGGGCTCCAAATCAAACATGCACACAAGTCTTAAAACATTATACGAACTAGCTCATGCGATCGAATCGCCAAAATAACACCTAGAACTATGGATTCAACACAAAAACACATGAAATTTTCAAGATAGTTTCAAACTTCCTATTTTCTCAACCAAAGGTCCAAATCACGTCAAATCACTTCCGTTTTTCATCAAATTTCACAGATAAGGTTTAAATATTATAACGGACCTATACCGGGACCCGAAACTAAAATATGAGCCCGGTACCAATAAGATCAAATCATTTAAATTATTGCACTTTCCGTCTTATCAATTTTCTTCAAAAATTCATTTCTCGTGCTAGGGACCTCGAAATTCGATTCCGGGCATACGCCCAGGTCAAATATTTTACTACGGACCCTCCGGGACCGTCGGAACACGGTCCAAGTCTGTTTAACCAAAATGGTGACCGATGTCAACTAAAATCATCTTTTTAAGCCAAAAATCATCTTTTCTTCAGTTTTTCATATAAGAGCTTTCCGGATAAGTGCCCGGACCGCGCACGCAAATTGAGGAGATATAAAATGAGGTTTCTAAGGCCTCGGAACACGGAATCGGATTCTAAAATAAAAGATGACCCTTTGGGTCATCACACGTATATATCTAAACTAAGTGTATGATGTGCCCAAAATGCACTTCCACATGGGTGGTTATTCTTTCTACTTCTAATTTTTATACTAGTATTTGTAAATAAAAAACTATAGAACTATATTTCGGTGTTGTTATTTTTCAAGATTATAAAAGATCTAGGGTTGTGACTTCCACCTAGGTGGTTACCTTACAGATTGTGGGATTTAGGGAAAGTTTTATTGATCGGGGTGTAATATAGCAATCACACACAATTACTCACTCGATACCTCTCGGTAGTTAGAGTGGTTTGCCCAATTTGGCTTTCTCAAGTCCAAATGGGTAATTCACAAAACAAGTGATATATGCTCAAGTCTGGTCTTATTATCTCTAGATTCAACCGTTTAATTGGGGCTATCAATTTCTTGAGTTCACCCCAATTCCTTGTTAGCCAAGTTTTCCTAAACTTAGATTCTCTTTCTCAAGTAGAGTCTAGGTCCATTATGCATGAATCAATGTTGCAACCATTAATTCTTAAATTCAAGCAAGAACTAGGCTAAATATCACTCGCCCAATCACAAACAAGCCTCAAATTAAACACTCATTAGGTACCCACACTAGAGTTGGGTCACAACCCTAGCTAAGAAATTAGCTACTCATAGAGAAAATTGACGAAACTAAAGAAGAAAATAAGATTAAACTCATAATAGATGATAAAGAGAAGAAAAACCAATGTTAAGATGATAAACTTGTTTACCGTGAAAATGGTAACAACAACTAAATTTGTAAATGGGATTCTAAAAATACGTGATCTATTCCCGAGCTAGTTTGTTAGGGTGATTGGTGTTAAAACGTGAAGTAAGACAGTAAGGATCGAGTTAGCCAAAGTGATAATCGAACCAGTAAGGGGACGTTCCCGGGCGTAAAGCAAGCCAGTAGGTACCTCGGAGCCAGGCCTCGAGCCTATCTCGGGCTTATCGAGGGTAGGCGGGAAGGGGATAACAGATAAAGATATAAGTAAGTAAGGCTCTATACTATCAATCTTGAGATAAATGATGAAGAACAAACGAAGAAATAATAGAATGCTAAGACGATCTCGGGGTCGATGAAGACTGATAATTTGGGAGAAAGAGAGAGAGATATTATTGCATTGTGGAGAAGTGGAGCAACATCCGTCGATACAAGGTAGGGTGAGTCCCCCTTATATAGGCGAGGGGACTCGGTAAAGTAAATATATATTAATTGCAAGGGTACAAAGATGGGACAGCCTGACGCAAGTCCTCTCAGTAGGTTCTTAGATAGGCCAGCCTGACGCTGTCGTCGGTTCGTTTTTTCAAGGAGGTAGTAACTACACCCATCGGTCAATCTTTCAAAGCATCGATGACCGTGTCGTTTTCCCCCTATAAATGAGGGCGTTTTGTGGCATTGCATCCTACATCTAAATACTTCTGCTGGTATGCTTTCGTGCCTTTCGAGGCTCTTCAAATGTATCCTTTTGTGTTGTTGATCGCTGATATTTGATTTGGACGTGAGTGTTTGCTTTGATTTCTTGCCGATCGACATGGCTCTTTTCGGTCCCGTCGTCGTCTTTCGAGACAACCCTGGATCAATCTGATAGATTGATGCTGTGGGAGTCTCCCGAGTTATTCGGATACCGCGCGTTGAGTTCCGAGGTCTCCAGGGGTACTGCTACGGATATAGGTCATCTTCGGGTACCCCGGAGCCCTAATTGATCTGGATGTGGACGGTCTTTTCGGGCCGCATGAGATAGACTTTTGCTTCCCCTTTGGCGCTTGCTTGCTTTTACGCCCTTCGGGATTTTTGAATGCCTTCTTTTGTTAATGGGTCATTGTAGATTGCCGTGATAGCTCGTTCTGGTCTCCAGCTGGTTGGAAAGGCTCTTCCCCGCTTTCTTTGTGCCCTGCAGGATCGTTTGGGGATCTCGTATCAAATTCCGGGGCCTTCGGGAACGATGCCCCGGATGAAGGTCATCCCTGGGTGCCTCGGTTGGCCCTGTTGATTTTGATGTGGATAACTCTTTCAAAGAGTGTAAGGTTGGCTTCTGTTCGAGGGGTTTGCCTATGTGCGGAGCGCTTCTTTAGGGCCTCGTGGAGTTTTTGGAGATCGGAGCTCCTGGGGTTTACTCCTCCGGAGTGGGAAACGCAAGCCCGGACGTGTGCCTCGCGTCTGGCATCGGTGCTTTGGAGCTTATCGTGACCCTGCTTCTTGGCGGCCAGGGGTTCCAAATGTGAAACACTGCCTGGAGCATAGAGATAATTCGCGTGGATCCTCGAGCTTAGTCGTCTGTTGGGGGATGTTTCCTGGGTCGGGTATTGACCCGTCGATTCGTATCGAGGCCATTTGGCTTCCTGGAGCTCACATCTAGCAGGTGACTCGCCGTTGCCTCTTGTATATAAGAGGGGTGGTTTCGGCCTTTTTGCGAGACTTCACTATTTTTGGGCAGTTGTTCTTGCGTTTCGGCATAGGGCTCCCTATGCAAAAGGCGTCTGTGCTTCTTTAATTTATTTTGCTAGTTCTGCTATAGTCATGGCGACCACCTCGGAACCGGGACAAAGGGCGGAGAATGCTGTTCCCGGCGCTGGAGAGTCGAAGGATTTTGTTCTGGAGTCGGCGTCCTTGATAAGAGAGGAACACCTGGAGATGGCGAGGCGATACTGTGGGTGGAGCAAAGGGATGACACTGCGGGTGCTCTCCCCAAGTGAAGGCATCGCGGACTCTGCTGATGGGTTCTTGAGCGTGTACCTATACCCCTTTGCTTTTGGCCTTCTTGATGAGGTCGTGCTCGATTTTTGCTTGAAGTATCCGGTTACCCTGGCACAAATCCATTCGTCATTTTGGCGAACGGTAATGATGATGAGATTCTTTGCGGAGAAAGCCGGACTTGATTTCACGCTCGACCATCTCATATGGCTATATCGGCCTTTTCACCATCGAGGACTGTTAACTTTGAGGGGTCGTTCGCCCATGCCCTTCATTGTTGATAATGAGAAAGGCGTAGATCGAGAGTGGGCCAGTTGGTTTGTCCAATTCAAGATGACCGATATTATTCCTGTGGAGTTTCTGCCATTCCCCGAAGGGTGGAATCACGCACGTAAGTGAGGCGCTTTGCCGTTCCTCGGGTTTTGCTCATGGCGAAAATCGACCAAGTAATAAGTGTTATTTCCCTTGTTGCAGCAACTTCGTGGACGTCGGGCCAAGTTCATGATTTTCTCGGGTGGGTCCGTGAGGCTGGTGACCCATTCGTCTTGCGACGAACGCGGGTGCCGAGCTATGTATCGCATAAGGTGGGGAGTGTACCATCAAGGTACGTGCGTACGTGACTTTTCTCCCACTGATATGTACTCGAGGCGACATTTTCCCATATCCTCGATGCTGGATTCGTTGTTTTTTGTAGATATCGGGTGGTTCCTCGAGGCGAGGCAGCGCTTTCCTGGAGAGGAGATGGAGTCGTCGGCCTCCGGGCCGAGAGACGGCAGCAACAAGAGGGTCCGAGGCCTATCATGCGAAGGGGATTTTAATGGTGCTAGCCGGGCTCGTGTTTCCGAAGACGGGGCATCGCCCGAGTCGGCTTTCCCCGGGGCGCCTGTTTCTCGGCAAACGGCCCCCTCGAGTGAGCATGTTATGCCCGGGGCCAGTTCTTCCGGGTCGCAGGAGCAGTACTATCAGGAGCGTGTTCTGATCTGGAGGAAATCTGCCATCTTCACTTCGCGGTGAGTTAGTTCATATCTCTTTCATATCCCGCATCTTCCTCCTCTTATTGAATCTTTCTTCCGCAGGCCTGTCATAGGACTAAGTCCGAGTTGTCTCGTCAAAAGGCCAAGTTCCAGAGGATTCGGGATGAGGGAGAATCCCTTAGGCTCCTTTGCAAGGAGAAGGAAGTTGAGCTGCAACATTGGCGATATGAGGTGTATCGAAGCTTGAACTATGAGAGCTATTTTGATGGAGCAGGTAACTTTCTATAGTGTGTTCTTTGCGTCTTTCTAATTTTTAGGCTAATTTCTTCTTGCCATATCAGCTGCAAGAAAAGACAAAGGCCTTGGAGTGCCTTAAAGGTGACGTGAACCGTGCCAGGGCAGCTTGCGAGGAACTAAGGGGCCAAATACGGGCTCAAGCCTTGGAGGAGATGAGTGCCTTAGCCAAGATCCCTACCTTCGAGGCCCAGCTTAACCTGTCCCGTGGTAACGCCAACGTTCAGGTGGATATGATTGAGAGAACGGAGTCTGACCCCTCGAAGATCAGGGCCGAAATAATTGATGCCCGGGCGGAAGCGGCGTTAAGCCGAACCAGGGCGGATCGCAAGATGGCGATTTGCATAAAGGAGGATGCTGACGCTCAATCTGAGTTGAGGCAAGCCCTTGATCGTGAGAAGAGGATCGAGGAATATGTTCGCTGTCGATCCCGGAGAGAGGTGCTCGAGGAAGTTAGAGCGAGAGGCTTTATTCTCTTGGAGGAATTGGCTCAAACAAGGGCGGATGAGGGCGACGCTGGATCACTTCTCGTGGATGTTGCAGAGGGCGATCTTGACGGGTTCTAGCCCTTTGGCGCAACGTACAGGTCATATCGTTTTGTAACCTGGTTTCCGGCGCGCGCAGGGCGTGCCTGCAGATGGAGAATGTTTGCATGCAATATAAGAAGAATTTTAAGGCTTTCATTCTTTTTGTACCTCTTTTCTGTTGCTGCTCATGACCATGTAGATCAGTTTTGGAACTAGTCCCCGAGTTGCATTATGGCTCGAGCTTCGATTGGTCCTCCGGCTCTTGTCTGCCTTTATGGGCGGAGGGTGGTGACCCTTTGTGTTCCTAGGCCGAAGCGATTTTGCTTGTGCGCGGCCTGGGGATTTGCCTTGACTGCCGATGGCGTGTTGGTAGCGTCGCTTGGGCCGTTCCTTCAGGTGTATTCGCTGTTGAGCTGTTCTTAGGTTCAGTCTCCGAGCATCTCGAGATACATTAGGCGGGGTGGATAAGCCGAAATAGCCTTTAACCGGGTGGCCCAATGGTTTGAAGGATAACTAGTTCGTGGCCTTCGTCAAGGAGTATTCTGATCGGCTCGGTCCAGGGGGCTCCTTTTCCCGGAGGAAATGGCCCGAGCCCGGAGGACAATCGCGGAGCTTGGTTGCCGTTCGTTGAGGCCGTAGAAGGTGAACTTCGACAAGCTTTAGTCCTTTCGGCATGGGGCGTAGACTTGACCATTTTGTTTTCGATATGGTCGTGGGGCGCCTTTATCGTTTTCGGCCGGGCGGAGCAAAAGATAGTGGCTTACTCTTTTTGTTGGGGCCGAGCTGGAGAGGGCCCTTGATTACGTAGCCAGTGGCAGGGGATATGCAAATAGGGGGACCCTCGAAGAGATTCGTGCCAGAGGCTTCGATCTCTCGGAGGAGATCGGACGCGCTAAGGGAGCGGAGTTTGACGCCAAATTTCTGATATCTGATGATGAGGAGGAGGCCGATGGGCCGTAGCTGCCAAAAAAGGAAAATAAAAGGGGGGAACAAACATTCCCTGCCTTTTTTGCTCTGTATATTCATATATAGATCCCACCATACGATGTAGGCCGAGATTGTGCCCTGTTATTGATATGTAATAATAAGAAGGGGAGAGCCCCGTAATTTGTAATTTTTGCGTTTTTGATTGCTGGAGTTTTTTCACCGGACCGATTCAATTCCGGGGTAGCCTTTAGGCTTGTATTTTTCGATTACCTTCGGGTTCAGTTTCTGAGTCGCGTTACGGTTAGAGCTCTGATTGGCCTTCCAGCTTTTTCCCGCCTGCATGGGCGGAGGGTGATGACCCTTTATGCTCATGGACTGAAGCGGTTTTGCGGGCGCGTGGCCTGGAGATTTGCCTCAGCTGTTGATAGTGTCGTTTGGGCCGTGCTTTTAGGCGTATTGTGATTGAATTGCCCTCGGTTTCACTCTCCGAGTCGGGATGGCTCGAGCTTATCTTTCCCTCGAGCCCGTTTGGGCTGGTGATAATGATTTTCATTCTCTGCCCTTTGGCGTTTGGCGATTTTCCAGGTCCAATCTCCAAGTCGCTTTGTGATTCGAGCTGTAATTGACCCTTTGATCTTTCCGGAGGTTCCAGTTGGAGAAAGCGGCATTGATGTCACGCTCTAGGGAGTATTATGATTTTTGGGTCCAGTCTCCAAGTCGTGTTGCAACTCGAGCTGTAATCGACCCTTAAATCTCCTTTGAGTTCTCGACCAGTGACGGTGGCCTTTCTGCTGCTTGGTCATTGGGACCTTTTAGTATGAGGCCCGGAGGCATGCTTAGCCGGTGACAATGGTACTTACGTTGTTTTGGTCGTGGAGACCTTTTGATGTGAGGCCCGGAGGCTTCGTTTAGCCGGCGAAAATGGCACTTACGCTGTTTGGTCGCAGGGACCTTTTAATGTGAGGCCCGGAGGCTTTGCTTAGCCGGTGACAATGGCACTTACGTTGTTTGGTCGCATGGACCTTTTAATGTGAGGGCCGGAGGCTTTGCTTAGGTTAACTATTTTGGATCCGGTCTCCGAATCGGGGTACGATTCGAGCTCACTTTAATCCTCAAGTTGTCAATTTTCAAGCTAGCGACAATGGCTCTTACGCTGTATGGTCATAGAGACCTTTTGATATGAGGCCCGGAGGCATGCTTAGCCGGCGATAATGGCACTTACGCTGTTTGGTCGTAGAGACCTTTTGATATGAGGCCCGGAGGCTTTTTGTAGGCTTTGTTTCCTCTCGTTAAGGTCTTATTGAGTATTTTGCCTGACCCGTCGTCGGTTCTAAAAGAACCTCGATTTCAAGTCGTAGTCGGCGATGTTTTGAGCACCTCGGAAGGTTCATAGCTCATAGGTCGAGTAGATCGACGCTTTTGCAATTTTGGAGCCGACGTGGTCGGGACTCATTTTTTGCCTGTTAAGGGAAGCCTGTGTTTAACCGGTTCTTTCTGAAGTAGATTCGGAGGGTTTTTTAGCAACAGTCGGGCGTCCCCGAGTCGCATTTTTTGGGCTGTAGCAGCCGTTTTGACCGGAGTCGTGTGCGTTTGGTCGGGGCCATTTTTGATCCCGAGAGGCAGTTTTAGGTGTCTAAGTCAAGGGTATGCCCTTTAGGGATTCTTACAAATGCGATGTATAGTCTACACCGCGGGATTTTTCATGCCTGTTGAGGTCTTACAGTTTGCCATGCCTGTTGAGGTCTTACAGTATATGGAGAACAGATCTGGTTTTGCCGAGGCTGCCCGTTAGGGTCTTACAATTTCGGGTTTTCCAGTGCGTGGCGATTGGCGGCAGTCTCCGAGTCATTGAGTTTGCTTGAAGACAACTTTTCATTAGCTCAGAGCTGTTTCCGAGGGCTTGATGAGCCCGGTGTTGTTTTTCGGGGGCTTGGTGAGCCCGGAGTTCCGACCCTGGGGTCGTGCAAGCTGTCGAATTGCTCATGTTGAGTCTCCGAGTACATCGGATCAGTTTAGGCTTGAATACCGCCTTTTGTAGATTTGGAGCCATATCGCGAGGGCTTTGTAGGCCCGGAGCCCCGACCCTGGGGTCGTAGGGGTGCTGAATTGTTAAGTCTCCGAGTGTTTCGGGACGCATTTGATGGAGAGGTTTGTTGCTGAGGATAAGCCGAAATATTTTTTTTCGAGGCGTCGAATGCATAAAAAATATTCTTTATTGCTTGGGGAAAATATAAGTTCCAAATACATGTTGTCCTGTTGCTGTGAGTCTGGTCCACATGGGTGTGACTCCCCTGATTATCCGATGTGCTTGTATGATTCCGTATTGGAAAATTTCAGGAGAGAAAGAGGATCATGAACTCGTCGGGTCCCTTCCCCGGGGATATGCAGTTTTGCTAATAATCTTGTCGGCTGAACCTTCTTCCTGTTAGAAACCTGGTCGAGGAAAGAATGCCCGGCGGGCCCCGTGGTGGCCGTGGATCCTCGAGCGGGATCCAGAACTACTGAATTCCTCTGTTGGCTGCCTGCGTACAGATTAGCAAAAAAAGGAAAAGAAATGATAAAAGGAAGCTGCGTTTCGGGGATTAAGCCCCGCGGCAGTCGTCCTCCTCGTCCGGCCAGGCCTGGCCGAGGACGTGGTCGTCCTTACCCTTTGGCCTCATTTGAGGGCAATGTCGGGTGAGGGATCTCCTCCTGTCGCTCGTAGCTGGATGCTTTGGCTCTGCGTCTGTCACGGGGTTTTACACCTTTGGAAGAGCAGGGTCAGAATTGCGTCCCGGGCGATATACTCGCTGTTGTCTATACAAAGCGTCTGTGTCCTGCGTCGCTCGACGTATCAGCCTGAGCTTGGGCGGGCCGTGCAAGGGGAGCGATTAGGTCGTTGTGGCATTCGCCACTGGGAACATATCAGCGGTCCGGCCCGAGAGTGACGCTAGGCCGGATCGTTCTATTGGCTTTGGCCTGACATCGTCGGTATAGTTTTGGCCGATACACCTGTACTCATAAATGTATGTTTTATTTGAAATGAGTCGAATGAAAGAAGGGATTACCCATACATTAATGTGATGCCGAGGTGGAATCTCGGTGTCCTTTTCTTCGAGCGAGAGGGTGTCCTTGGGGAGTATTTCCCGGGACCATCCTTTTCTGGTGACGGGCACTTGCATTCTACGTTCTACGGATCTTTGCGGGATGCCGCCATCCTTTAACAGTTGTGATGATATGCCGCAGCTTGCCGGCTCTGTTTTGTCCGATTTCCTCTCGTCCGTGGAGCTGGATTCGAGTTTGCTCGCTTGGTGATACTTTGTGGTTACCTTTGTTGAATAGCGTAGTTGCTGCTCTTTTGGGTCTGTAACTCCGAGCGTCTCGCGATTCCCGTGGCGGGCCATGGTTTCCCTGAAGGGATTTTGGTTGAATAGGTCCGAGCCACCTAGAGTCCTCGGCTTCGCGTATGGTGACCATTATGCTTGGAACTGCAACGTTGAAGTTAAGCTCTATTGGGCGAGGTTTCCTTGCCGGTTGTGTCTTGTTGAATCTGGTACCATTGGAGGTTCCTCGAAGGAGTTGTCCTCGGGCTACTGCCTCGTCGTTGTTGGATGCACTGTGCCTCGAGTCGTTTCTTCCGTTCGTGTCGTGTGGATGATGGCTCCATTCATTCAGTGCCAGCCTTTCTGTTCGGAATCTGCCCGGATATGCCGATCCCGAGGAGGTTTTTCGAGGGTCGTCACGGCTCTGACTTGGGTCTGGTGTTGGCTGCTGGTATCTGACCAAGCCTTGACCGGATATTCGACCAAGCTTCGCTCGAACTGCTCCGGAGCCGCCGGGTATGCTTTGTTTGGGTTTGGGCGAAGGTCTGTGCTACCCCACTATTCAGGACCGAGAGCGGTCTCGTTTGTCTTGTCGGAGAGCGGGGCGCGGCTTCCTGTGATATTTTATTTCTTCTGCTTCTCCCGGCCTTCGGTGCATTGAGCCCTTTTGGCATTATTTTGATGGCGTTGGCGTGTGCTTCCACGGATCGCGCTAGTACGGTGAGCGGGTCCCCGAGATTAGATGTCGAACAATGGCGCTGCGTCATGGTCTCTTCCGGGGGAATTTCTTCAAATCTCCTTATCGGGACAGGCCCGAGTTCTCCATTTGGAGGTCACCGTTCCTGGATGGGCGTGCTTGAGTGGTGATGCACCCGTGAGGACTTGGGGTCCTGTCACTCCTGGGGAATTTCGTCGTTTCCGACTTTCGCAAAATGAGTCCCGGGATCGTATCTCCGGGAGACGGTTGTTGTAGGAGTCTGCGCGAGCGTGAGTCGATCTTTACGATAATGTCTTCCAGCATCCTTACTGCCACAGGATAGGTTGTTGGTTCGTCGTTACCCGATACCTCGGGTACTCGCTCGAAGCGAGGAGATATTTTGGGTGCTGCCGCGCCAAGAGTCTCCGTGTGGCTTTGTAGCTGAGAGATAGCCAAATGTTGTTCCTGCAACATTTCAAAAATAATACGAAGATTAACTTCCCGTTCTACCGGGGCTGGGATTTTTGGGCTCCTTGTTGGCTAGCGTGTTGCGTGCCGCCATCGGTGCGCAAGACTTCGTAACCCCGTTGTGCGTCGTACGGATCCGCGTCCGCTCGAACCGATCTAGGTGCGTTATCGAGGTCCTGCGGTGTCGTGCCAGTCGTTAGAACGGCCATACTGTTCTCTTTGCGATTTTTGGGGTTATCGTCCTCGATTTCCCTTATCGAGCTGATCATTAACCTGAAATCGAAAGATCTTGGGCAAGAAAAAGTGTGAAAGACATCGTGCATTTAAGTGACGAAACTAACAAGAGAATAATCACTATTATTTTTAGCCCCACGGTGGGCGCCAAACTGTTTGCCGTGAAAATGGTAACAACAATTAAATTTGTAAATGAGATTCTAAAAATTTGTGATCTATTCCTGAGCTAGTTTGTTAGGGTGATTGGTGTTACAACGTGAAGTAAGACAGTAAGGATCGAGTTAGCCAAAGTGATAATCGAACCAGTAAGGGGACGTTCCCGGGCGTAAAGCAAGCCAGTAGGTACCTCGGAGCCAGGCCTCGAGCCTATCTCGGGCTTATCGAGGGTAGGCGGGAAGGGGATAACAGATAAAGATATAAGGCTCTATACTATCAATCTTGAGCTAAATGATGAAGAACAAACGAAGAAATAATAGAATGCTAAGACGACCTCGGGGTCGATGAAGACTGATAATTTAGGAGAAAGAGAGAGAGATATTATTGCATTGTGGAGAAGTGGAGCAACATCCGTTGTTACAAGGTAGGGTGAGTCCCCCTTATATAGGCGAGGGGACTCGGTAAAGTAAATATATATTAATTGCAAGGGTACAAAGATGGGACGGCCTGATACAAGTCCTCTCAGTAGGTTCATAGATAGGCCAGACCTGTCAGGTGTAGCCATGTGCTTAGGAGACTTCCTTTCTCAACTTGACCTCGTACAATGCTTCCTTCGATTCGGACTTCGACGGGCCCTGAGGCCGGGAACTCGATCGTGGCCTTCCTCCCTCGAGGTCTCGGGGAAGGCTTCTAAAATGTCTTGATAGCAAAAATCAAGTCTTCTGATTTTCCCGTGTACAAAACTATTACAAAGTTACCCAAAGCAGTAAAGGAAAAATGACTATCTATTTTCTGGTGTTCAAAACTTAACCTAATTTTGACAAAAAAGACTATTTATACACAACTGAAATTATCAAACAAAATTGACCCTGCAGAGGTTCTACGGCCGCACAATTCTGTGTGTGGTCCTCACTTTGAAGCTGGCTTGACAGGATGGACTTCTACGGGCTGCACATTTCTGAGTGCGACCGCACTCTTGAACTTGAGCTTGACCTCAGAGACTTCTGCGGACCGTACATTTCTGAGTGCGGCCGCACAATAATGGTGCGGTCCGCACTTCTTCATGGTCCCAGAATCCCATCTCTTTGATCCTCATCTTCTGTGGCCGCACAATAATTGTGCGGTCCGCACTTTGCAAAGGAAATTTATCAGAGGCTTCTTCTTGGTCTGCAGCCGCACTCAATATTGTGTGGTCCACATTTTGCTCTTTTTGATTTGTTTTAGTTCTTGTCAAAAATTACTCCTTCTTGAGTTGATTTTCATCTCTGACTTATATTCCAACACTTCTGCAAGTAAGCACAATTCATCAAAAGAGTGTCATAGTGCAAATAAGTAGTCAAAATCCCTACTTTCAACTCCCCCAAACTTAAGCATTTGCTTGTCCTCAAGCAAATAAGGTAATTCCCACCTCCACAAGAGAAGAGCTAATTCGGCTAGCCTAAGGTGAATCAAACACACATCAATTGAGACCAACAATTACCCACAATACTTATGAAGAGTTGACTTTATTTATCAAGGAAGCTCGTGCTCTTTCATGTAGGTCTTTGTGGATCCCAAACTCCTCCTCCTCTACTTTCCATTAGCATATCTCACTTAAGAATGTAGCATTCAATTCAAGGATTTGTGAAAAGTTCGCTCATCTCTCTCAAAAGAATGTCACAAGTACGGCTCTAAGTACCATATGCTTGCCCCTCATGTAAAATCACCACTAATGCAAGTTCACTCGGCTTGAAATCACGTAGAAATTTTGCGGAATGTAATGAAGGCTTTTGGACAAGGGTAGAGAAAATTGGAATAGAAACGGGTTCGTCTTTCCTTAGGCACTCCATTTTTCTCTTGTTGGCTCACGTTTTTCCGGCTCTTTTAGTCATTAACTTTTTTCTTAGGGGAACTAGAGAGACTTAACATCACTCTTTCTCGGTCATGATGGTCATTTTCTCCTTATTTGTTTTTTCCATGCTTTGCATTATTTCTTTTCTTTGAATCTTTTCAACTCTTCACTTTATTCACTTTCGTTTTGCATTTTTCTTTTGTTCATTCTTTCTTTTTCTTTGTCTTTCCTTTTCTTTATTTCTTTTCTTTTTGTGCCTTTATACCACTTTTAAACTCCTCGATCTCCCCCAAACTTAAGTTTTAGCCAATTACTTCTCAAGAGTGATAAGGAAAGCTAGGGTGTCAAGAGAGGGTCACGACAAAACGGGTAAGGGTTCTTAATGTGGCTATCAAATGAGAAAGGTCTTAGGCTCAAATGGGTTGAATAGGGATAGCAACATTGGTGGGACATGGACAATTCCAAGCGGGCCAAGGAGAGCCTCCAATCACTTCTCAAGCCAAGCAAAAGTTAGAATTTTGCCTAGAAACACATTCGGGGCAAGTTCTAGACCATTCGCAGGGGTACTTGGACTACTTGCAACAAAAATCTCACTTCTCACACAATTGGATTGTTAAAGAGGATAGAGTCGAGGGCCCACAACAACCATATTCAAGATTGAAAATCACTAATGGTTCAACTAAACCACTCGATGATTGCTCAAGTCAACACAATAGTCTAAAGGTCACTAATTAGAGCTATTTCTTGCCAAGAACTTGTTTTTAACCATAAACGCCATAGTTAAATGTGTTGGTACCAAGTGAAGCATGTTTGGCCCTTTTTATTCATTAATACTACTATTTTTACCTAAACATAAAAAACGGATGCTATCTTGGCCACTTCTTTTCTCAATCTATCCACCGAGTTCTTTGAAGCATGAGATTTCTGCATCTTCTTCACTTGTTTTCCCAACTTCTCAATAGCTCCCCCATGTGCCACCAATGTATCCATGATGGTCTTCTGATTGTCCAGGATTTTCTTCAATGTTTCCTCCATTAACGGAGGTACCTGTGATGTTGCTGGGGCAGAAGACTGTGCTGCTATAGCACTGGATATGTCAGACAACTTTGAAGTAGTTGTCTGCATCCAGTTGTCGAGACTTGCCAATGTCTAGGAGACTCACAGCGCAGTGAGTGGATATGTGGATGAGGTAGGCACTAGTACTGATGTAGATGGTCTAGAAGACGGAGGATGTCAGCTGTCTCGCTGGAAGGACCGGCTGCTGCGGAAGGCATGGCAGATGTAGAAGGCCCAGCAGCTGTATCTGTAACCATCACTGTTGGCTCATCAGACTGGCCACCGGTGGTAGTTGCTTTACCCTTGAACTTTGGGTTCCCCGGTCCTTGCAAAGAGTACCATGAGAAGGTCTTTGTGACCCGCACCTGTGTGTCAAATTTCCTCGGCTCCACTTTGGCATCCTTAAGGTATTCAGTGAGGGTGTTTGGATATGGATATGAGCTTTCAGCTTTTCGGATGACCAAAGACATGTTGGCCGACATGATGGCACCCATATTAAATGGGTACCCGGCCATGATAGATGCTACCAGAACTGCTCGGGGAAGTAGAAAATTGTTCTTATTCCTGCTCGGGTCTATCCGGCTGCACACAAATATTTTCCACCCTTTTGCTTCAAAATTGAGGGTGTTCCGTGTAATGGAAACTCTCATTGTGATCCACGGTGGTGGTGGTCCTGCATCCGCCAAGATCTCTACTAGCCAAGGGAGAGTTGCATCACCCATAGCAAGCTTCTCGATGTACTGGACTACCTCTATCTCGTCAAATCCCATATAAGTGTTCAATGTGCACTGGTCGAATCTAACCTTCAAATTCCTCACTTTGGTCACTTTGGTACCTTTCTTGATGTGTGCCACATTGGCATAAAATTCACGTACCAAGTGCTCATTGGCATCCATAGCACTCTAAGTGAACCACATCTACCCCTTGTGCTCCCTGAACTGCCTAAGGACATTGGGATTGTATTTATCCATGTCCTTTACTAAGAATTGCCGCTCAAGTGTGAGCGATCTCTAGGGACACCATTCTCTGAACCTGGTGAAGGCTGTCAAGCTCACAAATCTATCTTCCCATATCTCCTTTTTCTTCGACCTCTCTAGGCCGCCCACTCTAGTGTCACCCCCTCTACCATCATCATCATCATCAACGGGGATAGGTGTTGCGGGGGCATGTGAGGAAGAGGGCTCAGAATCTTGGCTACCCTCTTCCGACCCCTCAGAAGAACTAGCAGAGGAGGAGGATTCATCTCTCAATTGTAGTCTACTTGGAACTTGTTTGGGTTGAGATTGTTCATCGGGTTGTGCTTGAACAAAGTTGCCCTCTAAGGCTTTCCTGGACGGGAGATATTCACTGGATTCTGAAGGTTCAAGGACTCTGTTGGCAGTAACCTTCTTGTTTATTTCTCTTTGGACTGAGAGTGGGAGGTTGCCCTGCCTCGGCCTCGGGAGGGTTCACCCTCCCATTAGAAGTGTCACCTCTACCTCGTGATCGAACCATTGTCTGCAATACAAGGCACATGAGTCAGTTACGGGTCAATCCTGAAGTGTGGACCGCACAATTTTGAGTGCGGCCGCACAATCCCAGGTTGATAGGTTACATGTACTTTGGTTATAAGTACTTTATTTTGTGTTTTGATGATCTAACAAACTTACTATCCAGAACCAGTATAATATGTATTTAACTCCTCAAGNAAACTATCAAGGAAAGATAAACAGACAACAAGAGCAAAAGCAGCAAACTTCATTGATAGAGAATATGATTCTGCCACAATCCACAAAAAGAAATAAAAAAATAGTTAAAGCTTGAGCAAAACAAGAAAAAAATCCCTAATCTGGGTCACTGAAAGGTCTGGACAAGGTTTATGCTAAGGAAATTAAGGCTTGGAAGAACTAGAGGGTTGGGTTTTGGCTTGGAGAAGGTGCAGCATGTCTTGAAGAATGCCATCATTCTTCTCCTTTTCCTTTGTGAGCTCAGTTCTGAGAGCATCTCTCTCAAATTCAACCTCTAGCAAACGAGTCTTCAGCCTAGCTATCTCAGCATCCTTTGCCCCAGTCTCCTGCAATAGAGCACTGACCTTGCTATTGATAGGTGTCTTTTTAGATGAACCAGGTTCATTGGGAATGGCATTGACCTCATCACAAGCAATCAGAGTATTGATTCGAAAATGGTCTTTGCTTGTGGCCATCTCTCACTTCTTCAGTGGCACCTTACAACAGGCAAGAACAGTAGTGAGAATGAAACCATAAGGAGTGGCATGGGCCTTGGAGCCATTGATAACCCTATCAAGTAGCTTGATCATAAATCCATGTCAGTTGATCTGCCGCCCACTTTCAAGACACTCCATCAAAACCAAGTCCATGTTGTTGGCAACGTGCCTTCTTTCCTGCCTAGGCAGCACACACTTGTTGACGAATTCAAATAGTACTTTGTGGGAGGGCTTCATTTCACTCTTATACACAACCTTGGCCTCATTCACTTCTGTGGTATCACAGAACTTCCTAGTAATGGCTAGGGCAGTAGGAAGAGAGTCCAGACTTGGCCATTTTTGCCTAGTATAGTCATCATAACCTTCAGAAAGATTGCCAAGGATTTCACCTAGCTCTTTTGCATCAAACGACACTTGAACCCCTTTCACCTGGATGGTAACTCTGCCATCCTTGACATCTGCATTGTCCATGAATTCAATAATCTCATTTCTAGCCAACCTGCCATCCAACTGAAGGACCATGTTCTTCCACCCCTGAACATCCAGCGCATCAACCAGTAGAACCATCCCAGGTTCCTCCAAGTCCTTCAAAAGTCTACCCTTCAAGATGGTTCATTTCCCAAACTTTGCCAGCTTATCTTGTTCATTATCAGATTTGCCCTCTTCTTCACCACTCCAATCTTCCTCCTCAGTGATCTTAACTTGCTTGGCTTTCACAGCAGACCTTGTCCTTTTAGCCAAAGAAGGTTCAACAGTCTTGGATACAGATGAAGACTTCTTTGAGGAAGTCTTGGTCTTCTTGGGCTTAGGGGTCTGAACCTCCACAGTCACATGTTCACCCTGATGGACCGGGTCCATCGCATCCACATCAATAGCCTCAGCAGGCTCTGCCACCTTTGCTTTCCCTTTGTCCATTCTTTTCTTCTTACTTTCTTCCATAGCTTTTTGCAACTCATCCTCACTTTGCTTCAACTTACTTCTTGTGGCCCTTCCTTTTGGTAGAGGAATATCAGTAGTAGTTGGAGAAGCAACCTTCCTTTTCTTCATGGTTCTTGCAGTGCTAGGAGCTTTTGGTGTTGGAGTTCTCCTTTTCTTGGGGTTATAGCTTGCACCAACCTTTTTCACAAGATCTGCTAGGGTCTCATCAACAGATGAACCAGGTTCATCTGTATGTGTATTGCGATTGACTAGCCCTTCAGCAGCTTCTCCTGAACCACTTCCCCCTGTTTTCTTGCTACTTTCTACCACCTTTTCATGTTCAGCCCCACAGATAGCCATTTTAACCGTTTCAGAAGAGGGTGAAGAATCAGCTACTTCTTTCCCTTTTTCCCTCACATCACTGCTCACACCCTCACTCTCTTTTTCTTTTTCTCTTTTATTTTTACCTCCTCTCCTTCTTGACTCAGGAGTTTCCACATCCACAATAGACCCAACCAAAATAAAACGATTCTCCAGATTTTCAGCTAGATCAGAATTTACCTCAGTAGGGGGATTTTGCATAGATATTGCCCACTCAGAATCAAAAGACCCAGTTCCTTCCCCCTCACTCGCAAATTTGAATGGATCATCGGAATTTTCAGAATCTTGGGCTTGACTAGCCTTTAGTTGTGTGTTTAGTTTCCTTGACAGCGCACCTGTAGCCACAATCTTGCGAGCAAGCATCTTTACTCGCCTTTTTCTAGGCTGAGGGGTAGTGCTGAGTTGAGGAGTGGTGGAGGAATCAGAGGGGGTAGGTGATAGAGGTGTGCCGGGGTTATCTTGGGGGTTGGTCATCTTCTCTAAATTTTGGAAGAAAATTTTTTATTTGAGTTTTGGAAGAGAGAAGAGTAGAAAACAGAAAATTTTTTGACGGTTTTGAGAATTATGGGAGTAGCAGTGGTGATGATGATGGATTTTAAAAGGAGAGGGTTAATTAATGTCCAACGACAGCTTTTTGTAGTCAGTTAGAAGTCCAATCACTCTAAAATTTCAGGTTGAAAGGGCGGTTAAGCTTCCCTAGATTCTAGGCAGTTTTATAAGGTGAGGAGTCTAATTGAAACGGAACTGGTTCAAACTCAAAAGGATAGGTTTTGCTGAAGTTTTTTAACATAGGCAGGACTCTGCTCATGAATTAAATATTAATATTTCTAATTGTACAGAGTGTAGAAAACATACCTCGTTATTCAGATAAACCAGTACTGATGAACCAGGTTCTTAACTAAGAATCCTCTTGATCATGCCTCAATTTGCCAAAATAGAGAAAATTTTGTTAGAGATTAGTGAGTCATATCAACACATGGCACAGGAGTATACTATTCACAGTATGAAACTGAGCAAAGATTAATCTAGATATTTACACATGTTCTAGATTTCTTAACCAAAATTTTTTTTTTCATTTTTTTTTCATTGTGCATTCTGAAAGGGTTTCATTAGGTGATCTTAATCATCCCTAGTTCTAACCTGTTCCTTTCAAAGCTATCTCTACTTAGTGCTTTTGTAAAGATGTCAGCAATCTGCTTATCAGTAGCACAAAATTCTATAGTGATCAGTCCTTTCTCATAGTTGTCACTTAAGAAATGGTGTCTAACATCTATGTGTTTAGTTCTCTTATGATGAACCGAGTTCTTATTCATACTAATAGCACTAGTATTATCACAAAAAATAGGTATGCAACCAACTTCATACCAAAATCCATCAACTGCTGTTTGATCCACAATAATTGAGCACAACAGGAAGCAGCAGCAACATACTCAGCTTCAAAAGTAGATAAGGCCACTGAATTTTGCTTTTTAGTAGCCCATGACACAAGACATGAACCAAGAAAATGTGCCATACCTGAGGTGCTCTTCCTGTCCACAAGGAAACCTACATAGTCAGTATCAGCATATCCCACTAGGTTAAAGTTACTACCTTTTGGATACCAAAGGCAAAGGTCAGTAGTGCCTTTCAAGTATCTTAATATTCTCTTGGCAGCAGTCAAGTGGGATTCCTATGGATTTGCTTGAAATCGAGCACAAAGCTCTACACTGAAGACAATGTCAGGTCTGCTAGTAGTAAGATACAAAAGAGAACCAATCATAGCCCTATACAACTTCTGATCAATAGATGAACCAAGTTCATCTATGTCCAATTTTGTGGTTGTTGCAATAGGAGTGTCTATTTCCTTTGATCAATCCATTTTAAACTTCTTAATCAACTCTTTTGCATATTTCTGCTGATGGATCATGGTTCCATTTGAGTTTTATTTAATTTGTAAGCCTAAGAAGAAATTAAGCTCACCCATCATACTCATTTCAAATTCACTCCCCATTATCTTAGCAAATTCCTTACTTAGTTTTTCAGTGGCTGCCCCAAGAATTATGTCATCAACATATATTTGTACTACTAGAAGATCCTTAGCTTTTCCCCTCAAGAATAGAGTGCTATCAATTTTACCTCTCTTGTAGCCATGTTCAAGCAGGAATTTGGATAGTCGTTCATACCATGCTCTAGGAGCCTGCTTGAGTCCATAGAGTGCCTTATCTAGTTTGTATACATGATCCGGACATTCCTTGCTTTCAAACCCTGGAGGTTGTTTGACAAACACTTCTTCCTTTACATAGACATTTAGGAAGGCACTCTTGACGTCCATCTGGTGAAGAGTAAATTCCATGTATGCAGCAAAGTCTATGAGGAGTCTTATTGATTCCAACCTTGCAATTGGAGCAAAGGTCTCATCATAGTGTATGCCCTCCTCTTGGCTATAACCTTGAACCACCAACCTTTCCTTGTTCCTTGTAACAGTTCCATCTTCATCAAGTTTGTTTCTGAAGACCCATTTAGTGTCAATTACTGATCTGTCCTTAGGTCTTGGAACCAGATGCCAAACTTGACTCCTTTCAAACTGATTGAGTTCATCTTGCATTGCATTTACCCAGTCTGCATCCTGCAAAGCCTCAGCAACATTTTTAGGTTCAATAAGAGATAGGAAAGCATCAAAAGCACAAAGATTCTTTAATTGAGATCTAGTTTAATTCCAGAAGTTGGGTCAGTAATTATGTTCTCAATGGGATGAGAACTTTGATACTTGTAAGGTTTCACAACCAACTGGTTTCTGCTTGATGTTTCTCCCATGTTTTGTTGCTGAGGAACAGGCTCATGGACAGGTTCCATTTGGGAATTAGATTCAGTTCTGCTTTGTTCAGTTCCCCCTGTCAGATTGCCCTGGATGGAAGAACCTGTTCCATCACCTGTTCCTTCTTCTAGTGCAGCTTCAGCTTGGGCTTTGACTTCATTTAAACCTTTTACCAGCCCAATAGCTTCATCTTCATGTTCCTGTCTCTCCGAAAGAATGTTAGTTTCATCAAAAACTACACGTTCACTTTCTTCTACACACATAGTTCTTTTGTTGTACATTTTATAAGCTTTGCTTTATGAAGAATATCCCAAGAATACTCCCTCATCACTTCTGGGATCAAACTTACCTAGGGAGTCCTTTCCATTGTTGTGCACAAAGCACTTGCATCCAAATGCCCTAAGATGGGATAGATTTGGTTTTTCTCCCTTTAAGTAACTCATAGGGAGTCTTCTCTACAAGAGGTCTAGTCATGCACCTATTAATGATGTAACATGCAGTATTTACAGCTTCTGCCCAGAAGCTATAGGGCAGTTTACTAGAAAGAAGCATGGTCCTAGCCATATCTTCAAGTGTCCAATTCTTTCTTTCAACTACTCCATTTTGTTGTGGAGTCCTAGGGGCAGATAAATTATGATCTATGCCATGCACATCACAAAATTCAGCAAACTTAGCATTTTCAAATTCAGTTCCATGATCCGACCTAATTGATGCAAGTTGATTACCTAGTTGTTTCTGAGTTTTTCTAAGAAAAGAAGTAAACATGTCAAATGCTTCATCCTTAGATGTTAAAAACAATGTCCAAGTAAACCTAGAGTAATCATCAACAAGCACCATCACATATTTTTTTTACCACCTCTACTTAATGTTCTCATTGGACTACAGAGATCCTTATGAACCAGTTCCATCGATCTTGTCGTGCTTACCACTTTCTTGCATTTAAAAGAGGATCTTACCTGCTTCCCCCTTGCACAAGCCTCACAAACTTCGTCTTCCTTAAACTTGATGTTAGGCAGCCCTACCACCAGTTCCTTGGAGACTAATTTGTTGAGTTGACTTAGACTTGCATGTCCAAGTCTTTTGTGCCAAAGGAGGGTATCATTGTCCAACACACTTAAGCAAGTGAGTTCATTTTCTAAAAGAGTGGATAGATCTACAATGTATATATTGTTTACTCTTTTGCCCTGCAAAACATTCTTGTCAGTGGTAAGATTTATCACAAAACATTTGGTAGAGGTGAATGCTACCAAGTTACCTCTGTCACACAGTTGTGATACACTGATTAGGCTATATTTCAAGCCATCTATCAAGTAGACATTCTCAATGGAGTGTGAGTCTATTTTACCTAACTTTCCAACCCCAATGATCTCACCTTTCTTACCAATTCCAAAGCAGACATTACCTTCTTTTAGGTCCTCAAGTGAAAGGAACTGGTTCTTGATTCCAGTCATATGCTTTAAGTAGCCACTATCCATGTACCATATTTGGTTGCTCCCTTCACCTGGACCTGCAAAAAGAAATCAAGGGTTATTCTTAGGAACCCAAACTAGTTTGGGTCCCTTTCTATAGGCGCGTAAAAGGGTGAATAAAATTCTTTTTAGCCCATCCTGGCAACCTATTTTTCCCTTGAATAAAAGTTTTATTCTTTTGACCGGTCCTTTCTTTTGCAGTACACTCACTTTTGTAGTGACCAGTCTTACCACAGTGTGTGCAGATTTTGTTCTCAAGAAGTGTGATGTACTTGCTTTTGGATCCCACTTATGTGCAGGGGTCCCATAGCCAAGTCCTCTCTTATTGCTACTATGGTGTTCTTGTAGCCATGATAGTGCATCAGAGGACTTATTCTATTTACAAGTTCTGTCTAGTTGATGCTTAACCTTGCTTAGATCTTTTTTTTGGACTCTTATCTGCTCGTCCTTTTTGTAAAACTCATCCTTCATTTTTCCTAGATTTTCTTCTAAGGTAAGATGTGTGTGATCAGCTTTTTTTTTACCTGTTACTAATTTCAATTTTAAGTTTTCAGATCTAAGGTCTAGCACAGTGGTGTCAAGTTCAAGAACGTGGTTCTTCAACTCAGCATTTTTACTATCACTTTCACTAGCACTGAGTTCCAGATTTTTGCACTTAGCTTTCAAGATTACACATTCCTTGGACAACTATTCCTTTTCATCGTTTATGACCTCAGATTCATCAATGAAATCTAGCAGTAACTTAGATAGACTTTCTTTAAACAAAAAATTAATCTTGTATTTGAGATGAATTGCACTTACCTCCGATTCCTCATCAGATTCTCTAATGGCCATAAGTGCTTGTTCATCTCCATCTTCATTTTGTGACTCCTCATTTGAGCTTTCACCCCAAGCAGCAACCATAGCCTTTGTTGATCCTTTGTTCTTCTTGGGATGAACTTGTTCCTTCTTCATGTTTCTTCGTTCAGCCCTTTCCTTCTTCCATTCAATTTCCCACTGAGGACAGTTTTGATCATGTGGTCAGTCTTAGGGACCTTTGTTGTAGGTTGCACTTCTTGAAGAACCCTTTCCTCTCATTAGATATTTCTTGAAATCCCTCGTGATCATAGCCATTTCATCCTCCTCTAGATCTGCACCTTCAGCGATTCTGAGAGCCAGGATCCTTTCCTTCTTGGGTGCATCCATCTTCATGGTTCGCCTTCTAAGTTCATAGGCAGTGAGATTTCCAATTAGCTCGTCCAACTTGAGAGTGGCAATGCTCTTTGGTTCTTGAATAGCAGTGATTTTGCTTTCCCAAGTAACTGGCAAAACCCTTGTCAAAATTTTCTCAACCTTGTCTTCTTCAAGGATAATCCTTCCAAGAGACTTAAGTTCAGTGAGTGTTGTGAACCTTGTATACATCTCTTGGATGGTTTCTCCTTCCTTTATAGTGAAATTCTCATATTGAGAGTATAGCAGTGTTCCTCTTGATCTCTTCACTTGAGGAGTTCCTTCGTGAGCCACTTGCAAAGTGTCCCAAATTTCCTTAGCAGTAGTACAACTTTGAATTCTGCTGTACTCGTCTGGACCAAGTCCACACACAAGCCATTTCTTGGCCTTAGCATTCTTTTCCCACTTCTTCAAGACCTCAGCAGTGCAGTCAGCTATAGTCTTTAGCACATCTACTCCTTCAGCATTCTTCTTCATGGTAGCCAGGGGACCATCAGTAATAATGTCCCATAGTTCATAATCCTCTCCAATGATGTGATCTCTCATCCTGTTTTTCCACCAGGAGTAGTACTCGCCATTAAACGAGTGGAGGCCTAGAGTG
>NW_017675020.1:0-34211 GCF_001879085.1 Nicotiana attenuata
AAAAGAGAAGAGATAAATACATTGACTTAATCACTGACTTGACTTTTACAGACTCCAGGTACAAAAGGGACATAATGAACTCAAAAGACAATCATTGACATACATTAAAGCTCCTGGCGCCCGCCGGGTAACATACATTCCAGTCTCGCCGCGGGCGCTATATGCACGTTCCCCTTCATTTTGAATCGTGCTCATCCTGCACATTTATTAAGATGCGATTTTACTCACTCTATTTCTGACCTACAAAGCGAATAATAATGCACACTATTTTTGTTCAAATTTTCCACTCTTTAAAGCAATACGGTCGTTTTGCAGTTCACGGCTTTCAAGCACCTCCGGGAGCAATTCTTCCAAGCTGCGTCTGCTAACCGTTGAAACTGACTCAGGTGGCTGCTTCTTGCAAACAGCCTTCCGGCGTCCTTTTGGGGACATTCGGCCTTTAGTTTAAACCAAGATGGCGCACCCACGACTTTTCATCGAACGAAATTAAAAATTTGGCATTTTTCGGCCTTATCTTTGAAAATGGGATGGTTGGAACCCGATGAGGGTTGACCTGTACGTATCTCACAACCCGGTGAGAATCCAAACCCAGCGTAGTTCAGGCAAATAAAACTAACTATTTCCGAAAACTAAACTCTTTTTTGGTTTTTCTCTTCATTTTTTTTTTTTTTGGCAAATACGCTACTATCTGAAAACAAGACTCTTTTTTTTTTATTATTTTCTTTTTTAGTGGCAAATACTAATTTGAAAAATAAAACTCTTTTTGTTTTTTCTTTTCCATTAAGCGAACCTAAGAGAAGCTTTTTTTTTTTTCATTTTCTCAAAAATTCGGCAGGCATTTCGGCACTACTTGGACATTGGTTTTTTCTAATTATAGGAAATCTAACTTCCTCTACAGCTGCTATTTTTGTCTTTTGGGTTTTCCAATTTTCCCCAGATAATTCAAAGCCGGTCAGCATCGCGGGTACCCAAAACAGATAAATGCACAATAGTAGGATGCAGCCAGGATGGGATCCGATTCATTCCGCGCGTTACAATCCTTTGTCCTAAGACGGACCCAACCCCTGTGTTGAGTCCCCTAAGTCAACAAATGCCCACGATGATGCCAGATATAAGCGTTCCTGACTAGGGTCCGACATGGGGTCAAGGTTAGTTCTAGGTTCAAAATCCTGGGTCTCCAGGTTCTAGACCCTGTGTACGCCGACGGCGGAACAACTCGAGGTTTCCCGCAGGAGGGGCTCTTGTACCGGGAACCAAAGGGCCATCCGGCTTAAGATAACTTGTCCGCGGCCTCTTTCTTAATTTCAGGTATTGACACTTAACAACATTAGGGAGTCTCCAATACCAGTAAGCACATCCCCGGCAGGTGAGAAGAGAAAGGTTTCGGCACAGTTTTATATACAACTCCAGATAATATCATCACGCGGTAAACCACGCAATATTTCTCGCGACATTTAGCATGAAAACATGTAGAAAAATCAGATCAAGCCAAATATACAACAATATATCTAGCTCGGAATTCCTGAATCCCTGAACCCAAAGGTTCTGGGGTTCGCGTCGCCCAGCAGAGTCGCCAGAGCTGTCACAAACCGTCCTTTTTTCCTGACGTCCTGTGAGGGTGTAAAGGAAGTTTTCTCAATTAAAGGAAGTCAGACACGGGGATTTATACCTTATTAATCATTCAGAGCTCGGCGCACTACTGGGACGATCTTAATGGTGTCCCAAGTCACCAGGTATGCAATCCCGATTCGAGGGATTATGATCTGTTAACAGTTCCGCGAAACCAGAATCTCCGAGTAAGGGAATTCTGTTAACGCCTGGGAGGAGAAGGTGGTTAGGCATTCCCCGGATTCCGTGGTTCTAGCACGCGTCGCCTCCAAACTGTTATTGGTTCGGCTCAAGTTATCTGATTTCTAAAACATTGTTTTAACTTATGTGGTTTTTTACCTAGTAATCGCTTTTATTTTGTATGGCTTCAACTAAGAATTGCGCAACGTGTGAAAATAGCGTCTCGAACCTAGTCGCACCCAGTGCACCATGAATTCCGTTTGTATCACAGTTTGCGACGTCCGTTGAGATTTGGATTTGGGTCACATATAGTGGTGCACCCGTATTTTGAGAAAGTAATATATTATTAATAGCGCGCCTAACGCAACTACGCTTCTTATTGATCTTCTGGGAAAAAACGCGAAGTTCGCTAAACGGCCCTCTCCCAAATTCTAAATCAGTTTTAATGACCATTTATTGAGGGCCCCCCTCTTTGTAGGTTTTTTATTTGGCGAGGCTTAGGCTCGTTATTTTATTAAGAAGGGCAGCCTATAAAAACGGAACCTAGATTCTTCTACTTTTTGTATAAAATCAACATTACGTGTTTACCCCAACTCAAAAATACATGTTGGCCGCAAGAGCCCAGATCCACGGTGGTTCTGCACACACCTAAACCCATCAGGACCTCAGAATAGGGTCTTGGGGTCCGGAATGTTCCTGAGTCGAGATGTACCAAGGCCCGTTTAGTTTAAACCTTATTCCGAGGATCGTGAACACTACTCCATGCTTAACATCTATCATTTCATAACTATGATAACCCGTTGGACTAACATTTACCAGTACGCTTTCAAACTCAGACAAAATTCACGTCTCATGATTATACGAAGAATCAGTATAATGCCATATGCCAATAACAAAACAACGCTGAATTTTTCGATTTTTTCAAACTAGTATGAAAAGCCAAACATCGAGAGATTCATGCCAATGTTGACAGTCCTTAACAAACAACATGTTGCAGATAAAACAGTCTCAATTAACACAATGACTAGATTTAATTTCAGTTAATGGCTTATTAAACTAAATAAACTAACTACAACTATCTAACAAATTAAGCAATCGAAGGCAGAGGCGAAAATTCAATGCATATAATTCCGATGGAATTTCTTCATTGTAGCTTCAATTCAACCAGTTACATCAAATCCAGTTTCAGAATGTGTACCTGGAATTTTTGCAAAGGGAAACAGAAGCGAAAGAGTAGCAGTAAGCACAACAAGGCAGCGGCAATGGAGTTGCCCAGGACAAACTAAAATACTAGCCGGATCACAGATTTGGACAACAGAACTATCAAATGAACCCCTCAGAAATACATGCAGGGCACCGACCAATGCAAGGTTGTAGATTGAAATCAAAAATAGCAGAGATCCAAACAACACAACGTGCAATAACGAATAACCCACAACAGCCACTTAAGCCTACAAATACTACTCGAAATGCAAACAAACAACCTTCGAAAGCAAACTTAACTTTCTCCTGGAGCTTTAGTGAAACAGAAGTCGACCCAAATCCAACCCCAGACCAGCTTGAAAATAACCAAAACCAACGGCAAACCTAACAGTCACACTTCAGAAGAAACTTCAGCAACAGAGAGAAGAGAACCTGGTCCAATATTTGGCTAACATCAATGTACACAGTACATAATTTTGATTTTTTTGCAGATTTTTGTTGTTTTTGGTTTCCTTATTTTTTGAATTTTCTACTTTCAAATCTGGGAACTGAAGAGTACTTTTGGGGAGGGGAACTTTTAGGCCTCCAAACCTTGTTGATCAAGGCAAATGAATGCCTATTTAATAGATGACTTAGGGTCCAGCTCCAGATTTTCCTTTACCCATTAGTCCCTATTTTAATTCTATTTTTACCCTTTATTTTCTGACTTTGTTTACACCAAGTAACTACACCTCTTTTATTGAATCTAATACTAAAGTCCATCCTAGAGGTTCTTATGCCCATTACAATTCTATCTATCCTTCCTTGGTTCTAAAATTACCAATCTTATTGAAACTACCCTTTTCCTGCCTACACTATACCCTTTGAACCCTCTTGGAAATTACTGAGCTAAACCAGACCAATCCTAAAACCTAAACCTATCAATGCTAATTAATGCTAAACAACTGAATTAAGGCATTACTAATGATAACTACTGATTAACGAGACCTAACATGACCAGACTAACTCAAATCAAACTATTAGACAAAATTAAAATCCAGCAAACTCCTAAACAGAATTGACTAAGACGCGGCTAATAAAGAATTAAGGATTATAACCATGAATCACTAAACTGAAACACACCTAGAACGACAGATTCAAAACGAAAATAAATTACATAAAACCTAAAATTAACAAAATAGGATTAAATCAACCCAACAAAATTAAGCTAAAGCTAAGAAATAATTACAAGAGGCAGGATGAAAGCACATACAGAATCAAACGACAGAATCGAACAAAACTTACTGATGTTGAGCATTCGACTGACTATGGGACGAACTCTGACCAGCTATTGTTGTTTGAATCCTCCGGGATTCTTGACAACGTAACATCCCTAACGTGTGTTTTCAAGAACACGTGATTAGGGAAATTACGGTCCAAATCCCAAGATTTTCTGAAGCTAGGGTTCTGCCGGAATTTGGGATTCAGAGTTTGTAATGTTTCCGGGCAGATTCGAGGGTTTCTAAGTAATGAGTTAATGATGAGGGAGGTCTGGTGGTTAAGAGAGGTATCGATTTTGGGAGATTTGGGGACGGGCGCGCGCCACTCGGAGGAACTTGTGGCGGCGCTCGGGTTTTGCAGATTTCGAGGAACTCCGGTGCGATTTGAGAGAAACTGAGGTCGGAAGGGGAAAGAAGGGGGGGAGAGGGTGCTACGGGTGTTAAGCTGGGGTGGTTTGGAAGGAGTTGGGTCATGGCCTGAAAAGTTTAGATTTGATTCGAGGCGATTGGATGGGATTCGAGACAAACTAAAGGTGGGGGTTGGAAAGTAGGGGAGAACAGTGGTTCTAGGGTGTGATTTTGGTGGCCATCGGAGCATCGCGCCGGCGGCGGCGATTTCCGCCGGCGGCGCTAGGGCGGAAGACGGTGGTAGGCGGTGGGGTGACGGTGGGCGACACCGGCGTTACAGGGAGTACGAGGAAGATGGATTGTGTTTTTGGGTTTTTGTATAAATTTTCGGACAGTTTTATTTATTTGAGAATCAATTGTGGCCATTGGATTTGGGGGAGAATGGACGGTCGTGATTAAACGACGTCGTTTTGAGTATGGGGCAATTGGATCGGCAGGGCGTCTGGGCCAGTGGCTTGGTCCGATTTGAGGGGTTTTTTTTTGGGGTGGGCTAAAACCATTTTTGGGCCCAACCTGGGCATTTTATTGAGACCCATTTGTTTTCTTTGTATTTTTCTTTATTTTGCCTTTGTATTTTAATTTTTTGATTTTTATAAAATGCAAAACAAAACAAAGACCTAATTAAACTAATTTAAACTCCTAAAATTTATTTAAAACTTTATTTAAAAGATAGTGCAACAATTAACAATTAAAAGTGCAAAAGAACAAATTTTTTTGCAATTTTCTTTAAATTTTAGTTCTAAAACTAATTAATACCTAATTAATACTAAAAATTGTGAAATTAAAATCCTAAAATGAAAAAAATGACATTATTTTTGTATTTTCATATGAATTAAAATGCACGGATAAAAATGACAACAAATTCCAAAAAATGCCACCAAATTCACGAAAAATTACAAAATACTAAAGAAATTGTTTTGTTTGAAATTTTGGGAATTATTGCTTAGGGCAAAAATCACGTGCTCACAACTAGCAATGAATCTATTCCAAAATTGTTCGGTGATTTTTATTAGGTTGCCTTTTAATATTTGTTCGCTATTCTCCTTTTAATATAATATATGATATAAATTTGTTGATGCCTTTTGTTATCTTTCTTTATCTTTTATTTTTATTTAAATCAAACGAACTAACAAGGGCATATAACAATAACACTTGAGCAAAATGAGGAGCTGACAGCACATGCAACAGCACCGGACAAGGTGAGAACCTGGGCAAATCTATTTGCGGGCAACAGATCTTCGGAAAATGGTATGGTACTATCTTACTTTCCCCCAGAAATTGTTGATGGTAACATTGTGGTTAAAGTTGACAAAGAAGAAATAGAGGAACAGAATAAGATATGGGAATGTGCCCTAATCGTCTATGTAATTGGAGATCTGCCAAGATATAAATTCATGGAAAAATATGTTGCTCAAGCCTGGAGTAAAGTAAACATACCTGATTTGTATCTACATGGTGAAGGATACTATATAGCAAAGTTTCACACAATTGGGGATCTAAAGGATATCCTGTATGGAGAGCCCTACACTATTAGTGGTAGACCAATTGTCTTGAAGCAATGGACACCAGATTTTGATATTAAGGCAGAATTCTTGATGGAGATTCCTTTGTGGGTTACTATACCTAATTTGCCTATGAGTTACTGGGGTAACAAGACACTAAGCAAGCTAGCAAGTGCCATTGGGAAGCCATTATTTGCAGATGAATGTACCATCAAGCAGACTCGTGTGTCCTATGCAAGAATTTTGGTGGAAGCTAATGTGACAAAACAGCTTCCCACTGAATTGACTTTGCAAGAACCATCGGGGAAAATGGTCCAGGTGCAAGTGGAATATGAGTGGAAGCCACAGTACTGTATAAATTGTATGAAAATAGGGCATGATTGTACAAAGGGGAAGAAAGCACACAAAGAAGATATCCTAGTAAAACAGACACAGGGGAGAATAATCACAAAATGGCAAGTAAAAGGGCAAGGACAAAAGCAACAAACTGAAACAAATGGAGGAATCAACAAACAAGCAGGGCAGATGGATAAGAAAGCAGATACAAGCAATGTCAATCCTGAGGCTCAAAAAGTGACAATTGATAAGGGGAAAACAAAGGAGAGTGAAGAATGGCCAGCCTTGGCTAGCAACACCAGAATGGCATTGAATAGAACAACAATAATGATAGCAAATGCTTTCCAGATATTGCAACAGGAAGAGGGGAGAAGGGAGGAACCAAGACCACCTGACATAGGTGGTGGAATAATCAGTCAATAATGACTTGGTTGTTCTGGAATATTAGGGGTTTGAATAAGCGGTATAAGCAAAAGGAAATAAAGCAGTACATCAGAGATAAACAAATAAAGCTGGCTGGTATAGTTGAAACAAAAGTGAAGGAAAATAATGCAGAGAATGTGATCAATAGAGTAGTACCTGGATGGAAAAAAATTACAAACTATGAGCATGCTGTGAATAGAAGGGTGTGGATCTTATGGGATGAACAAGTATATAATGTGCAACCTCTGAGCAAGCTTGATCAATTCATACACTGTATGGTAACAGGAAAACAGAATGGGATCCATTTTTACTGCACAGTGGTGTATGGACATAATGATGCAGAGCAAAGAAGGAGATTATGGGACCACATTAGGGGAATGGCTAAGAACATTACAGGACCTTGGCTATTGGGGGGAGATTTCAATGCAATTCTCAATGTACAAGACAGAATGTCAAAAATTCCAGTGAAGAATGCAGATATCAAGGAACTTGCTGAGCTATGTCAGGATATTGGCATCACTGAAATACCATGGAGAGGGACTATTTTACATGGACAAACAAGCAGGAGGGGGATGATAGGGTATGGAGCCGAATAGATAGATTGTTTGGCAATGACCTATGGATGATGAACTATAGCCACTTAAGCACTGAATATGGGGAACCTTATATCTCAGATCACAATCCTATGATTGTGAATATGAGGCAACCAAGGAAATTGTACAAGAGCCCATTCAGATTCTTTAATATATGGGCAAGCCATCCTGATTTTGACAGAATAATAAGGGAGGAATGGACTAATGGACAATCAACAGGTAAGATGGTGAGTATTTGGATAAAGCTGAAAAGGTTGAAAAGCCAATTTAGAATTTTGAATACAACTGAGTTCAAAGGAGTAAATGACAAAATTGAACAAGCAAGACAAGCCATACAGCAAATCCTAAGCCAGATGCAGAATAGCTATAGTGACCTGCTGCAAGGGCAAGAGAAAGAGTGGTTGCACAAGCTAGAAACATGGTCCATGGTGAAAGAGCAGATATTGCAGCAAAAGGCAAGAGCTACCTGGATCAAATTAGGTGATTCCAATAACAAATTCTTCTCAGCAGTTATAAAGGAGAGACAGCAGAGAAAACAAATAGAGGAACTACAGGCAATAGCAGGGGGCAACTTAACAACTCAAGCAGCTATTAAGGAGGAAATCATTGTATTCTATAAAAGCCTAATGGGAACAAGAGCTCAGGTTCTACCAGCAGTAGACAAGATGATAATGAAAGAAGGGCCAACTTTAACACAACAACAACAGGAAGAACTGATTGCAGAAGTTACTCACCAAGAAATTGATCAAGCTTTGAAGGGAATAGGAGGTGACAAAGCTCCAGGCATAGATGGTTATAGTGCAGAATTCTTCAAGAAAGCTTGGCTAATAATTAAAGAAGAAGTATATGCTGCTGTGAAAGACTTCTTTCACACAGGAAAGATGTTCCAAGCAATTAACTGCACTACACTCACACTCATACCAAAAGTGGCCAATCTAGTAACAATAAAAGACTTCAGACCCATTGCCTGCTGCACAGTACTATACAAGCTCATCTCCAAAGTCATAGCAGGAAGATTACAGAAGGTCATGCCTCATATCATCTCTGAAGCTCAAGCAGGGTTTATTCTATGAAGGAAAATAGCTGACAATATCATCCTGTCTCATGAACTAGTTAAATCTTATAACAGGAAGCAGATTTCTCCAAGATGCATGCTGAAGGTTGACATGATGAAAGCATATGATTCAGTGGAATGGGTGTACTTGGATCAGTTGTTAGAATACCTATGCTTCCCAACAAAGTTCAATAACTGGGTGAGAGCATGTGTAACAACAGTGAGCTACTCAATCATGATAAATGGGGAGCTAACAAAGCCTTTGATGCTGCTAAAGGACTCAGACAGGGTGACCCCATATCACCATTTCTATTTGCAATTGCAATGGAATACTTAAGCAGGCTACTCAAAGGTCTGAAGCATGTTAAAGATTATAAGTTTCATCCTAGATGTGGTAAGCTGAACATTACACACCTCAGTTTTGCATATGACTTATTAATGTTTACTAGAGGTGATAGTAAATCTGTCAATATCCTCCATACTTGCTTTATGAAATTTTCTGCTACATCTGGCCTCATAGCTAACCTCGATAAAAGTGCAATATATTTTGGAGGAGTGAGTCACATTATAAGGCAGGAAATATTGCAGAACACAGGGTATTCAGAGGGGCAGCTACCATTCAAATACTTGGGCATTCCATTGACAGGAAGAAATTGTCAGCCATGCAATGGCAACCTTTGATTGATAGAATAGTTGCAAGGATTTCCTCATGGACAACTAAGAAATTATCCTATGCAGGAAGGGTGCAAGTAGTCCAGCCAGTGATTTTTGGTATTCAGTCATATTGGGGACAAATATTTGTATTGCCAACTAAAGTGATCAAGCTAATAGAATCATATTGCAAGAGTTACATCTGGTCTGGCTCTAATGTAATCACAAAGAGAACTCTAGTAGCTTGGGATAAAATGTGCCTACCTAAGTCTGCAGGAGGATATAATATGCTAAACCTCAGAGTATGGAATAAGGCTGCTATCACCAGTGTATATTGGGACCTTGCACAGAAGAAGGATAAAATGTGAATAAAATGGATCCACATTTACTACATTAAAGGACAAAGGCTCATGGAGATGAACATCCCTCAACAGGCAAGCTGGATGGTGAGGAAAATAATGGAAGCAGAGGAAGTGGCTCAGCAAGTTCCTACAGTACTAAACAAGGAAAGGAAAACCAAACAAATATACTTGGCCATTTTGGGGAGCTATAGCAAGGTACCTTGGAGAGCTTTAATGTTCCATAATGAAGCTAGACCCAAGGCATTATTCACTATGTGGATGCAATGTCATGAGAAGCTTCAAACAACTGATAGACTTGCAAGCTGGGGAGTTCAAGTAAACGCTAGATGCTGTCTATGTGAAGGGGCAGATGAATCACATGACCACCTATTTGGTAAGTGTAACTTTACTACAGCAGTTTGGGGAAGGCTCATGCAGTGGATACAGCACCAGATGAACTCAAGGCAATCATATACACAGATGAAGACATAGATAGTGACACAAGCAAAAGGAAGATCATGTACAGCAAAAATTCTGAAAATGATCTATGCAGAACACATTCATGGGATATGGAGAGAGAGGAACAACAGAATATTTGAAAATACACGGAGAACAACAGAGCAGATTGCACGAGAGATAGCATGTGTTTGCAATGTCAGAGCCCAAGGTGAAATGAGGAAGAAGATGCAACCGTTTAAATATTGACCAGCTTATTTGTAACGATTTGTGTACTGCTTCTAAAATAGGATAGTATTAGATTTTATGTAAAGACTAAGTGAGTCGAGGAAGACTCAACTGCTTGTAAATGCTTCTTTGGTGATTAGTGAAAAACATAATTACCAAAAAAAAAAGGGCATATAAAATAATGCAATAAATGTACAACATAATAATGCTGAAGGATAATATAATATGTGAAAATAAAAAATGGGCAGCCTGCTGCACTAAACTTCCGCTATGGGCGACGTCCGAGTAAGGGCACGATCATAAGGATTTATACACAATCTCGCTCTGCATTTATGCAAGAGACGATTTATACGGTTCAAACTTGTAACCTACCGGTCGCATTTCGGCAACTTTACCAAAGGGTGTGAAAATAACTCCGTAAAATTGGATGATGCGACTATAAAATGACATCGTAAATTCGAACAAAGTCCTGTTGAGCGAGGAATGTACCAATACTGCTCCGCGTTTGTGATCCCGCGAAAATTTTGATTTTACTTTTAAGGGAAAAAAAAAAAAAAAAGAAGAGGAGAAATTACAAATTTGAAAGACACACATATATTACATGTGCGCAATTTCAGCACTCACACGAAAAGCACTCTCAGAATTCCTTAAAAAAGACCTCGACTCCATCACCACCGTCTTAAGGTCCATTCTTATTTCAAGCTCTTTGTTCAGGCTTCTGCATTTTCGAGTTCTAAGGCTTTGCTGATTATATAAAAAGGTGCATTCTCGCTCTTTTGGTCTAATTATATTTTGGCTTGAATCTATTTGGTAAAATGTCTCAATGAAGTAAATGAAGTAAATTGATGTGTACTGAGACTGTTCGTGCATTTAGTTAGATTACATTCACATTGATTTCATGTTCAATTTTGATTAACTCCAAGACGTTAAGTGATTTGTGCTTGTTGAATCATTGACTCAGTGTTAAATTTAGTTTAATATAAAAGAGAAAATATAAAATGGTAGAAATGGATGTTGGTCTGTTATTTATCTTAATTTTCCAGCATATTGTAGTGTTACTTGTGTGAATCGATTTGGTGAAAATGAAACGGAAATTTGCGCTTAAGATGGTTCTTGTTACTTTTATTTTCATCACTTGGATCACTAGAAGAATGCTTAGGCCCGTCAACAGACTGGGTAGGTAACTCTAGGTGACTTCATCGCTTATGTGCTTGCATGGAACTTTCTTGTATTCATTTGAAGGGAATGCCCCGATTGCTTTATAATGACTAATGAGGCCATCCGTTCAAGACCTGAGATGTCGGGTGCACGGATAGGATAGTGTAGGGTTTCTATTTCTCTTTTGTTTTATCTTTGGAATGTATTATAAGTATTTTTCGTCATTTCTTTTCTCTTTTGTGCATGCTTGTATTTGTTTGGTTTCAATCCCGTATTTGAAAAGCTAATGAGATCAAGTAAGTTACTCTATACAGGCTGGAGGGGTGCCTAATACCTTCCCCTCAGTTAACTGAACCTCCTAATCCGATGTCTGATTTGCAAACTAGTTTTAGAACTAAATTTTACAAAACGGTCTCAATCAAGAAGAATTCGAAGTTTTCAAAAGGTTAGCAAAGTTACCTAACACACTTAGTTAACAATTCTCATATTTAAGTTGGGTGGCGACTCCAAATTATTTTTCAAAACCCTTTTCAGTTATCAAATTGTCGCGGCATTCAACTCCCTCGAAAAAAGGGGATGCGACACGTATTAGAAATTGACAAGCCTCATGGCCTATGGCTATCTGATTGTTCCATATTGGTGCCCACAAATGCCATTTTATACTTGTCATTTGTTGCTTTTCTCGGATAATGAAAACAGGAACTTTTCTTTTGGTCAAGGTATAGACAACTTGTTCAGAGACGATAAAATGGGTGTAAATGAGTTAAAGGAGGCTTTAATCTTTCTCTGCAAAGGAGAATTCTGGAGAATGGCTGTTCTTTGGACTCTCTCTCTCATCATTTCCTACTTGCGGCTGTTTGCCCACAGCCTATTCTTGGGAAAATCCAAATTCAGTGATCGTTCTTCACCTTCACTGCCTACAACATCATCTGATCCTGCTACTGCTTCTATCAGAAAGCCTATCTGCATAATTACCGGTGTAAGTGAGCTTTTGGCTTTTTTTGATTCTATTAGTTTATGTTGGTAGTTCTATGTGATTCTAATCCAACCTATGTCACATTGACTATTCATTTTTTTCGCCAATGTCACAATACTGTTCATTTTGCCTGTATATCCATTTTGAATGGTATATGACTTATGCTTCTCATTACCATCCGTGTCATTTTCTTATTGGTGTTTAATTTACTAAGCATTTTTTTATCAAGTAAATAAATTTCATTAATTTACTCATTTACAGGCCACATCTGGTTTGGGTGCTGCAGCTGCCTATGCCCTTGCTAAAGAAGGCTATTATGTTGTTCTTGGTGGGCTTCTTGATGCATGCTTACTTGATATGATTATAAAAATGAAATTATGTTCTAATTTTACTTGTACTTATTGATTGCAAGTGCCACACAGATTTCCTGATTTGGTTAATAGATCAAATATGTGCATAGAGAAGCACTCTCCATGAGAACTATGCAGCTAACTTGCAAATCTAAGAATCTGCTTAGGTGAATACAGATGTTGTGTTAGTTGATCTTGATTATTGTAGGCAAGGTGAAAACGTTACCCCCTCCTTTTGCTTTTGCATATTTATCATAGGACCGTTAGCCATTTTATGTCTTTGGTTATATTCAGAGGGCGCTGCAGCTTTAGGAATTGCCTGCGGTTATCATTTAATCAGGAAAAAATCATTTGAAGTAATGTGTGTGGATTTGCTTCATCTGATAGATTGAAAAAGGCTTTGGTGGGTGGGTGGGTATCTTTGGTGTAAGGGGATTAATCATTGTTAAATTTTAACAAATTCGTTGTACAAGAAGATTGTTTAGCTACTTATAGCGTTTTGATGATAAGCTGTTTGCCAAAGAAATTTGGGAAGAAAATTCTGGTTTCCAATGATATAGATGGTGTCACTTTACAATAGTGAGGTATTTAGTTTCCCTTTTCCTATGTCTTTTTGCTTTCTTGTTTTAGGCCAGGAATCTTCTTACTTTTAAGTTTTAGGATCTTCATGCCACTCGAAATGGCAAATTGCTTTTCTGGTGATTTTAGTGAATTGTTATTTACTATATCAGAAATCAATTCAGCAGCCGGCTACTTTTGTTCCAATTACTTTTGCAATTTGTCTTTTTTCTTTTATAGTTCATGCAACTAAACTTTATACTTATCACAAAAAGTTTTTAATGAAGTTTCACCTCCTAAGTTGATGCTAGTATGGTTGAACTGACCCTCTATTACTTGCAGCTGGAAGATCTTTGCACTCGTTGTCAAAGGTACTGTAATGAGTCATTGGCCTTTATCTGCGTCACTCTTATTTTGCTTGGATATATTTTGATTAGTTCTTATTTGACAGATTGTTTCTGATATCAAAGAACAGCTAGATGATGCTTGTGTAAAAGCTTTTCAGGTTGATTTGTCATCATACAAGTCAATCTTGAGCTTCAAACACTCCCTTCAACAGTGGCTGTTGGACTCAGACATGCATTGCTCTGTCCAGGTCCTAATAAATAATGCTGGAATCCTTGCGACATCATATAGAATCACTGCAGAGCAATGTGATCAGTAAACTACCTAAATCTTTATACATTGCTTTTCTTCATTCTGGCTAATCTTCTCATGAAAAACTACTAGTTTATGCGTTTCATCCTTTATTTTTGTGGAAAAACTATCTCTTGCTAAGCCTTGTATAATTGGAAAAGGCCAAATTTTACTGAAATATGAAACATAATTTTAAAAAGCATTTTTAATTGACAATATTAATCCCAACTTGACTTATCAGATAAGCAGTGAATAGTAGTGTTTTTTTCCCTTGCATTTTAGATAGTTCTGTATGGAATCAACACCCTCCACTTCCCTTTGATGTGCAAGCAACTGTGCATCTTGCCTTAATTTTGTTGGAGAAATCTTTACTATCTTACCAGACTTCCATATTCCATTGCTAATCCATCTGGAGGATTGAAAAAATTGTAGCAGTTCATCTTAGTTATTTGTGGAGTTCTTTCATTAAAAGGACGTGACAACCGTAGGAACCTTGTCACTCCACAACGAGAAAATCTCTTGTGTGCATTCGCTTTCCGTTTTAACATGATAGGATCCTGCATTGGTGCTAATCAACATTCTTATCTTCTTGCAGGATGATGTCAACTAATTATATTGGTCCATTTTGTCTTACAAAACTGCTTTTGCCGCTTCTAGAACAGAGTCCTATCCCTTCTCGTGTTGTTAATGTTACATCATTCACGCATCGGAATGGTAGGTATAATTCCTATCGTATCAGTAGTATGTGCCCTCGATGTTCACCAGCATCATGGACACTCGATGTGTAAAAAGAAAAGGTGTTGGCTTGTGTCAAAAGCATACACGTAAACTACTCTTGTGCATTGTTATGTTGCTTCATATGCCCATCTATCGTAGTATCTTTGACATTCTTCATTTTATTTCCTATACTCTATATTCTTCGGTGTTAGAACTGCTGTCATTCTATCATTTTGAAGTTTTTTAGCTGATTAACAACTCAGCCTTAGAGATCTCAGGATGAAGGTTGCCTGAGCTAATGAAAGCTGGATTATAATAGATTCTTCATAGCTAAATCAACAGAAGCCAATCAAAAGCAGTTTGTGCTAAACTGCTAATAAACTCTCTGCTGAAAATGCTTCTTATATCCTGTTTCGCTTATCTTTTTTCTCCTGAAATATATTACAATGGAAATACATGAGGGTGGTTTTTTTTTAATTTAAATAACAATTGAAGTGGAGCTGCATTTTGTTTCTTTGAATGCTCTTTCGGTTGTTATTGGTGAACTTACAGATATGAGTGTAATTTGGCATTTTCTACTTTTGGTTGATAGTGTCTAGCATGGAGGTCACGGGAGAAACAATATCTGGGAAGTATTTTTCAAAATTAAGTTCCTACCCATTTGCTCATGTATATGAGTATTCTAAATGTAAGTTGAATTTGCCAAATTAAACTAAGCTTGGCTACCTTGAGCTCATTGGCACCTAAAAACTCTGGCCACTTCTCTTGCAGTATGCCTTCTGCTCTTGACATATGAGCTTCATCGACGAGTTGGTCTGGTGGAGAAATCTCAGAATGTCTCTGTCATGTATGTTTATGTTCTCCTTTATCAAGCAAATGTTATGTTCTCTCTGTCACCTCCTAAATCATTATGCTTATCAATTTTCTTCTATACCTTTCAAGAATGTCTTTTGTTTATTAAGGTAAAACTTATCTTTTGTGTTGGTTTGTAGAGGTTAATGCATACTTATCCCTATGGTGTCACCTGCTTGTTCGTTGCCAGTTACTTAGAAGCTAAATTATAGGCTAATTCTTCTTTCATTGTTTATGCATATGTTAGAGTGAAAATTAAGATTTCTGAGGTGTAATGTGATAGTTGCATAAAAACGATAGCATGTAGTTATGTGATCTGATTGATCGTCTAGAGTAAAGTGGTTCTAGAGCAAAGAGCGTTTGAAAGAAAATTGCTCTTGGCTATGTTAATCTATTTTCAGCCTCTCTATCTAAGTGGAGACTGTAAGTGTTAGAATGTAAAGAAGTTATTGCATGCCTCTCAATCAGAAGCAAGCATTGGATATACAGTGAGAACTGCTGAATGTGGAAAACAAGGAAATGTTTGTTATTTTCAACTTTTTAGCTTCTAAGATTTCTTTCTTATTTGATGTCTTTCTTTAGTAAATTGGCTCATGTAACCCTAACAGATCAAAGAGCTCTTTCGATGTCTTAATTGGTGTATTTTTGTTTTTTTTGGGATAAGGGTCTTAAGTGGTGATTTTATTTGCCTGAACACTTATATTTTGGTTTCTGGAATGATGAAGTGCTGTAGATCCTGGAGTAGTGAAAACCAACATTATGCGAGAAATTCCTTCATGCCTCTCATGGTTGGCGTTTTCCGCTTCGAAACTTTTGGGGCTTTTGCAATCTCCTGAAGTAGGAGTCCGCTCTGTTCTTGATGCAGTTCATGCGCCACCAGTGAGTCTCTCCTTTTATCATCTGTTTTGTGATGTGCTTCAATTGGCTCAATTCTTCCATTATTCTTTGATTTGATTTCCTGTTTGGTCGATGTCTGCAATTTTCTGATAGAACCTGAAGGAAAAAGTTCTTTGCAACATTCTTCTTAATGAAATTTGGCTAAAATACTTGTGTCGTCGATAGATTCCCCCGCATATAGTAGTTTTAATGAAGAACAGTCTCCTATGAATAAGTTCGGCTAAGGTCAAACAGCAAATGGGATTGATAAATCATGTGTATTGGATGTTCTTGGCTATTATCTGGGATTCCTCATGCTTTGATGACTGTACCAGGAAACCTCAGGAGTATACTTCTTTGGAGGAAATGGTAGAACTCTAAGATCTTCTCAGCTTTCTTACAACTCCAAACTTGCAAAGGGTCTTTGGGATACGTCGTCTCAAATTCATCTTGAATTTCAGCTTGCTTCTCAAGGTACAACTTGACCAGAGACCTTAGAGTGGCAACTTTCGTCAAGGATGTATGAAGCATGGCCTTGATTTTCATATAAAAATTACAAATATCTTTTATACGTTCTGGAAGAGGTTCCAGTTAGTATATTGATGTTTCATTGGGTTCCTTGCCAAGTCCTGTTACGTTATTAGTTATTAAAGTTAGGCAAATATGTGGCCATAATTACTTTTTATTATGCATTCCTCAATATTCTTCATTGTTTACTTTAATGTACTTACTTTAACCAACTATACTAATGAACTCGAACTACCTATACTTGGTTGTAATGTAATTAGTCATGGATAAGTTGCAACCAAGCCTTTGAGCATCTTTTCCATTCTTAAAGCTATATTTTGTAGTAATCTTTGAAAGTCTTAATGCCTCAAAACTTAGCACTTGTACCTCTTTGGTCACTCTTCAATCCAAGATGTATTTGATAGGTAATACATAGTATGATTTACTCTTGAGGGTTTGCACAACAATTAATCAGTCCTATAAGTTTATATTCTTCTTTATAATACCATCATACTTGGAAACTTATGAAATGCTAATGAAGTGGTAAGTGACGGATGGTATGCCATTGTAGGGAACTTGGAGAACAATTAGATGAACTATTTCAGGGTCAAGCTTCAAAGGTTAGTGTCTCTGTCACTCTGTGTGTCTGTGTGTGCGCGTGTCTCTGTCACTCTCCGTGTGTATGTGCGCGTGTGTCTCTGTCACTCTGTGCGTGTGTGTGTGACTCTGTGTAGGTGTTTGACTGTATATTTATAAACAAATATTGAAGATGAACTAAAGGCCCTTTGTGAAGCTTTTTAACATCCCTTGTCATAGTCTTTTGTTTCTCTCTAAAAGAGGGGTAGTTAGCCTATTAATCTTGAAATTCAAAGTTTTGAAAAGCCATATCCATCTTTTATTCATTCATCCAATATCTAGCTACTCTGTTGTATTTGAAATCAGGGTGGCACAACTCGAGTGCATGTTCTTTTTCTAGAATCTTTAAAATTTCATGTTGAATACAAGTTGGAAAAATTAGAGTGAAGCAAATATCTTCCTGCTAAAAGATGTTAGTCATAAGGCACGTTACGAAGTCTCATCAAATTATATTTTAAAAAATTTCTAAAAAAATAAAAAATAGAACAAATTAAATGACAAAAAAAATAATAGAATACAAGTGTTGATTTAGTGAACGGCCTATTATTGAAATGGGGTCCTCTCTTTCTACTAGATGTGTTTGTGAACGCACGCCTGATTGTGACAGGTTAAAAATGATCATAGAACTACTAGGTTCACTAGTCTAAAATTAAACTTTAAATGGTAGGAAACTAAGAATAATAGGCAATAATAAATAAACTTCTCCTAAAAAAAAGGGATCTGTCTAGAAAATAGCTGTCCGGATTCATTGTTTATTTTTCCTAATCGGTATATATAAATTATCGATCGGTATTATATATATATATAAAGTTGGCTATTTTTAGTTTAGCGATAAGGTGGCCAGGCATTTAGATTAATGCTTCAAAAAATGCAAGAATCTGATTATGATGCTTTTGTTTGTTTATTAGCCAAATATCTGAACTAGACAAGATTAAGAGACTTTTTTTTTCAGTGGACTTGAGGTCAAGAGTAATTCAACTTAGACGAAGAAATGAGAAAGATAAGTGAATGATCCTGCATTTGCAAATAAGCACGTGCATGTCATGACCAAAACTGAGGAAGAAGAAACCCAGGTTCCTCATTGAAGAGTGGAAATCACGCTCAGATAAATAGTACCAAAAATTCTCTATTTTTATACTGAAATAAGAATTTCTGATAAGGTTGAAAGACTCCAAGAAAGTAAAAAAAGACAGTCCGATGCACGAAGTTTCTTGCGTTTACACAGGGTTCGGGGGAAGGGTTGCATCTCAAGAGGATGTGATGTAGGCAGTCTACCCTGATGCAAACATCAACGGATGATTTTACGGCTCGAACCTGTGACCTATATCAGTGACGGTTAAGGTTGTGGGTGCTCATTTCCTTTAACATAAATTTGCTACCAATTATATAGTATAAATGCACGACTATTCTAACGCGACAGTGTAAAAAGTTAATGAGAAAACACCGGTATCACTACCAAAACAACTTCTAATCATAAAGTCACAATGAACTTTGTACAAAGCATGAACAATAAGCATGGAAATAAATCCAAAATCCCTTTACTAAATGTTTCAATCTCTAGCTTTAATAAAAACATAATCTCTTGGTCATTTGGTGTTTAGTAGAAGCTAATTTTGTCCTGGATGAGATAAAGTCTAAAGGAAATAGGGAAAGTAAAAAAAGAAAACTAAAAGAAAAGGTCAAAGCCAGAGCATTGAAAAGGCAGACAAAAATAGCTAGCCTTGAAAAGTAACAGGCTTAGCGAAATGCTGTCCCAATTCGGAATGAACTCGTGTGGCTTAAAAAAATGCTCTTAACTTCACCTTTGAACCAAAGCACCCATGAGCCTTTTTGGTTCGTGAGTGCTTACCAATTGTCTATATTATTTTCGTAGGTTTTCTTATATAACAGTGCATAGTTCACGCCGGCGTCAATGGGTGCTTCAGCACCCGGCACGGACTACGTAGATCCGCCCATGCCTATATGTCACATAGAGACAACTTTATTGCTCCAGGACTCCTAGAAAATACAGAAAAAATGACAAACAATACTTTAAAAGATAAAAATGCTAAGAAAAGAAATTATGTGTTAGGCTATTGATAAAGACAAAATGGAAGTAGCACCATTTTTGTCTTACAGTCAATTGCTAGCTATAGTCTATGATGGGGTAAATAGTTACTAATTGGGTCCCAACTTCCAAACTATGCTTTGCATCCTCAATTCAAGTTCTAGTACTGTAAGCTTTACAAGAGGTTTAATTTGTTTATATAAAACCTAAACATATCGAGGTTGATTATCACTTTGTTTAAGAGAATGACACTCGAGATGAAATAATTGATGACAAAAAGTGTATGATCATCTCATCTAAAAGTTTAAATTATTAGAGAGAGTATACTCTTATTTTTAGTTATATTTTCAACTCGTCCCCTCACATGCAGAGTTGATTCTCTTCTATGGGCCAAGCTTGTGGAAATTCTTCTCGAACTCAGGACTTCTGTCTACTCTGATACCATATTAAAATGTGTAGCCATCCCATCTAAAAGTTTAAACTGTTAAGGAGTATACACTTTTCTTTAGTTAGTTATGTTTTCAATAATATTCAACCAATTCCAACATTATTTATCTTGCCTCATTCAATATTCGTTCCGCTGCATTGTCATCTCTACCGAGAAGTGATTCCGAGTAGGAACTGGAAATTACTTTGCACTCTTCATTAATAGAACCTTGCGCATGCCTCGCCAACTATTTATTCGGGCTTTACCCAAAAAAGTGCATGTACAATCAGGGGCGGATTTAGAGGAGCGGTCACAATCTCTTCTATTTTGAACCCCCTTACAGTTAATTCTGTCTCCGTCACCGTGTACAATATGTGGGGAATTTGTAAGAATATACTATTAAGATTACTCTTCGCTGCTCTTTGTTCCAAAAGCTGATTCTCGTAGAAATTCTTACGTAAGTTCTCATGAATTTCCCCCATCCAATGAGATGACACAGAGGAAGAAAGAAAAAGTCACCCAAAGAAAAGAAAAGAAAGATGAAGGACAATTCATCATAAGCAAGCATACAAAAAGTAAGACATGACATGACTTGAACGATATGTCCGTTTTATTTTTATATGATTGTTCGACTATGCATATGACGTTATGAGTGATTTTTAAAACTATGCTCCTAAACATTTCCAGACAAGTCGGGGTCATAAGAATATATCATTAAGGGTAAAATAAAAAATTTAAAATTAAAAGAGTTTTTTAATATAAAAATATGTCATTCTTTGCGAGAGAAGCTGGAAAAAAAGATGCCAAATACAATGAAACAGGCAGTGAAATATTCTTCGTTTCAAGAAAATAAATGAAATAAAGTCCAATAAATTTTCTTAAATCCAAGCGATCTTTGTTAGTAAACTGTATTTGTAAACTAATTCTGGAAAAGATAGAATAACATATAAACAGAAAGCGTAAACGAAACAAAAGTCAATCCGAGCCCACTGAATTCACAGTGTTTCCTTAAGGAATTTAATCCCCTCCTAGTACCCAAGGTTATGGATTATTTCCTCCCAGGATAGAATGAATTATACACTGGTGTAGTGGTACTTCAAACCCCAGTGTTTCAGCGAACACAAAGTACGGTAGCAAATCAAACTTATTGTTGCTCTCTTTGAAGATAAAACAATGCAGAAAGAAAAGAGGAGAACTAAGAAAATCGTATGGAAATTCTGAGAGAATGGACTTTTATTTATAGCCAATGTTGGACTGAAAACTGAAGGGGTGCAACTCTTCAGAATGGTTGTTTATGCAAAACGGCATAGCATAAATGCCATAACATAAATGGCTAATTTATGCAATAATAAACGGAAATTGAAGAGGGAGGTTAATTTTCAGTTATACAACCGAAAAACTGAAAACGGATAATGGAAAAACGTTTAATATTCCGTTGGATTTGATATTAATATTAATATTCTGTTATTAAACGGATATTTAATAACATTTCTGTTAATATTTACTATTAACAAATAAATTGGTCCACAAAATTAATCAATCAATGCCGAAGCCGAGCGACGACGACGACAACGCGAGGCTTGCCTTCTTCTCAACTCTTTAAGAGTTAGAAGAAGAGCAATCACTTATATACCCATCAAAAACTTCTTCCTCTTTCAATATGAGACAAGCCATATTAATGCTTAAAAACCCAACAATCTTTTCGTAGGTGTATGGCCCGATTCAATTGGGGGGAAGTATTTTAATTTTCAATCCTAATTTTGAACATTATTTTTTAATGTTATAAGACTACCAGCTCAAAGAAAAAGTTGTTTAGCTTTTCAAACAATAATAATGGCCCGTAAAGGGCAAAAGACAAAGTAAGGAGTCCGAAACTGAAATGATGCCATTTTGGGCATAAAATATGTTTTTACAGTTAAAAAAAAAGTTATATTTCTACATAAAACGCAGTATAATACTGCATTTTACCTTAACGAAAAGTTAGCCGTTAAAGTAAAACGCAGTATTATACTGTGTTTTATTTAATTGTTTGTTTTATTATAGGAAAATGCAGTATAGTACTACGTTTAAGGAAAACGCAGTATAATACTGCGTTTTCCTTATAATAAAATATAGTTGTCGTCTTCTTCCCCACGACAGAAGCAGTTTCCATTTTAAAAAACCCTCCCCCACCATTTCTGGTCCCCCCCTCCACGCGATTAAAAAAAATAAAAAATTCTTGGGCCCTACCTGTCACACAAAAGGTGAAGAGCGTAGGTCCCGCATACAACCCAAGCCTTGGATTCCTTCTTTCGGGGTCAAAATTTCAAATTTTCGATATTTTAAAAAACATAAATCGAGGTATTCCGATTTAGTTTATGTCGAAACTCGTAGAGCATATGCATATTTGTTTTTTGAATGTGTTTCCACGTTGATTTGTCTTATGTTTGCGATTAAATGTTTATGTTTTTTTTACCCGGATTAAATTATTAGTTAGTGTTTTTAAAAAATAGTTAAAACTTGAGAAATTATTTTGATTGTTAATGAAATTGTTCACAAATATCTTTTACTGTTTATATGTAATTTCGTGAATGTTATGTTCATATGTTTGTTGTTTTTATTTAGTTTAGATTATTTATTTGCTTAAAGAATAGTGGCCTTTTAGCGTAGTAAAATATAAAGCTTTTTATCGTAGTAAAATATAGAGCCTTATAGCGTAGTAAAATATAGAGCCTTTTAGCGTAGTAAAATATAGAGCCTTTTAGCGTAGAGTCTCTGTAGTTTTAAGTATGTACTAACTACAAATTCTATCCAATTACACTTTACAAAATTAATTATTTAATTTATAAAATAAACTTACAAAACTAACAAACTAATATATGTTGTCAAATTAAATATCGAGCGTGGAACTCATAGTTGTATACCCTGTCCAATTAAAAATTAATTATTTAATTTATAAAACTAACAAAATTCTAAAAATATTGAAATTGACACATAAAATAATTAAGGATAGCTTGGTGCTACTGAGCCTCAAATATCGAGCCTGGAACCCATAGATAATTAGTCTGTCTAATTAAAAATTAATTATTTAATTTATAAAACTAACAAAATTCTAAAAAGTGGTGCTACTGCGCCTCAAATATCGAGCCTGGAACCCATAGATAATTAGTCTATCTAATTAAAAATTAATTATTTAATTTATTATAACACAAACACACAATTAATATTGTTTAAATTACAGTAGACGACATGGACTTGCCGCCTGTGCATCCTGGACCAGCCGCGGATCAGATATTAGTGTTACAGGGCGACCATAGGTCCGCCTATGTATGGGAGGGACATTTATTGGATCAGACTCTCCGCGCTAGGAGACCGGATGACTTGTGGGACTTTTTGAGGGAGAGAGCTTTCCATGCCCGCGTACTCCATCGCCTGCGTGCTACGGGCTTCCTTAGGATTTTTGAGATTGGGCGGATGCAGCTCGATTGGTCTCTCATCACGGCGTTGATAGAGCGGTGGCGACCGGAGACGCACACTTTTCACCTGCCCACTGGAGAGGCCACCATCACGCTTCAGGATGTTCAGGTTTTGTATGGGCTGCGTGTTGATGGACTGGCCGTTGCACTGCCCCAGCATATAAGAGCTATGACGCGTGCCCAGTATTTGGATTTGCTGGGGCAGTATACTGGTTTCAGACCACAGGGTGAGGCTGCAGTTAGAGGGGGCAGTCGCATTTCTGTGGCTGCTATCAAACAGCATATGGAGGTATTGCACCCCGACATTACCGGCGAGACAGAGGATCTCCATATTGACCGGTACAGGAGGTTGGCGCTGTTCCTTCTTTTTGGGGGTGTCTTGTTCCCGAACACTTCGGGAAATCTAGTGAGTCTGCGCTTTTTGCATCATCTGCAGCAGCTAGATGAGTTACCACAGTACAGCTGGGGTGCTGCTGTTCTCTCATACCTGTACAGGAGTATGTGCCGGGCTAGCATGGGCACCCAGGTGGACATATGTGGTTTTCTACCGCTTCTACAGGTGACAACATTTTCGAATACTCTGTTCATTACTTCGAATTCTATATAGTCAAAATGACTCTTAAATTTTACGTCAACCTTTTATCTTAGGTTTGGGCCTGGGAGCGGATCCTGCCGTTGCAGCCACCTCTACCACCACTAGAGCCGGGTGTAGCACCACCGTTTCTCCCTCTAGCTACGAGGTGGGTTCTCCGGCGTGGGAACTACAGAGGCAGTGATGCTCATCATAATCTCCCCCTTGTCAGGGATGTGTTAGATATGTTGGTGGCTGGACAGGTAAATATGTACCTTACCTTAGTTGTTATAAATTCACTTGTGTTGCGCATACTCACTTTTATGTTATTGGTTGATAGTTCATCTGGACGCCGTACAACGACGAGTTGCTAGCTGATCTGCCCGATTATTGCTCGGTCGACCGACTGCTTTGGAGCACTTCCATCCCGATGATGTGCCTCGATGTGGTGGAGCATCATGCCACAGAGCGTGTACTTTGCAAGTTTGACCGTCCCCAGACTATACCGAGGGAGCCTGCATGGGTGGCTACACATTATCAGCGGGATGATCGTTCGAGGGTGGACGGCGAATTTGTAGGATGGCTAGAGGCGCAGATCCACATTTGGGACCAGCGAGAGGACTTGATTCTGCCACCACCTTCACAGATCCAGGAGGCGACTATTGAGCTCTATACGTCATGGTACCGCCGTCACACCCGACTGATGATCGGGAACCCCGTTCATGTACTTGGCGGTCGGTACAGACCATACGCCGGGAGGAACGAGGCACTGGTATGTTTTTGTGGAATAAGTCTTATAATTGTGATATAGCGTTATTTAATTAATATTTTAAATGTTGTGCAAGCTATTGGGCATCACATGTTCTACCACTTGGGACAGGAGATGCGACAGCATGGCGACAATGCTGCAGTCGTTGAGTATGGCCAGCGGGTGGAAGAGCTGGCTCTCCGGACCCTGCACCGAGCCAGAGAGGGCGCGAAGTTGGATCACGAGGCTGAGTATGCGGCGCCAGAGGAGCACCATCGGGGTAGGCCTGTCCCACGAGGCAGGGGTCGGGCACGAGCCAGGGCTGTCCCACGAGGTAGGGGTGCCCCACGGGGTCGCGGTGGACGGCGAGGAGGTGGTCCCCAGCAAGGGGGCGTTGAGGCACCTGTCGACCCACCTGTGGAGGCACCTGATGAGGATCTTGGAGATGATCAGCCGGGTTATTTGCCTCAGCTAGACGAGCCTTCCAGCAGCATGCCGTCGTACAACCTTCAGCTGGATCTGCCAGCATCGCAGGTCACCCCGTCATATCCATTGTCGATCACGGGTATATTCGACGGAGATGTAGACCAGTTCTTTTCAGGCACATCTACCGCAGCTGAGGATCGGACGACCCGAGATGTGGATGGCGGGTGCAGGTTGAGTTATGCCTCATCCCCGGCGGTTGATGCGGATCTACCACAAGCGCAGGTATGTTTGTATTGCTGTAAAATTTCAATTTGTTTTCTTTTCCTTAATGATTTGCCATAAATTAATTTTTATACTCAGGAGGCCGACAAGATCATGGTGAGAAAATATTTTTGACTTAACACGTACATTACTAGAATACATTTTCATATGCTAAGCTTAGTAATTGTTTTGTAGGTTGCTGACGGCCCGACGACCCCTTCTACCAATCCTGCCAGTTGTACTATCGATACTGCTGCGCATCCTCACATAAAGAGGCGACTTGATGATGATGATCCTGATAGTGTACCCGGGCGATAGGGGATGCGACTCAGGCCAGCGGCTGCACTGAAGCACACAGGCTGCGGGACTCATTGATTTATTTTTGTTTGTATTTTGTGTACATACTACATTATGTAAATAGTGGCAAGAATTGTGTTTTAACAACAATTTTATTTTAACACAATTTGAACAACAATTTTATTTTAACAGTACAACACAAACACAAACATAGCAAACCTAACATAACATAAATAAAACACATGACACGGGAAACATAAAGATACAGTAATACGCTCAACACGACCTCTGCCTTTGTTTAGCACGACCGCCTAGTATTCTCTGCTCCAACCACTTGAGTTGGTCTAGCAGCTTATTTTTTTCTTCTTCCACCTCCTTGAGTTTCTCCTTCAACTTCGCAACTACTCGTTTTGATTGTTCCCCTCTTTCCCACTGCTTCAAACACACACTATGAAGATGCTGCAACTTTTCTTTGTAGTATTCCTGCTCACAGGGTTCATCAATCCATACCTCAAAATTGCATGTAGGTTCGTCGGGTTGCCTATGAAACTTGTTCACACAATCCCAATAGCGGCGTCCAACTTCTTCCCAACAGTTGAAACTCATGCATTTTTTGCCATACTCGCACCTTGGGACATAAAGAGGTTGATGAGACATTGGTAAAATAGTAAAGAAAAACCTTGATTTTATGGAAATATTTGCTATTGATTATTGTTAAGCGCAGAACCTTGATTTTATGGAAATATTTGCTATTGATTATTGTTAAGCGCAGAAAATAAGTAAAATGCGCCCGTTATTTATAGGCAACACAACACAAAAAACACATTATAATACTGCGCTTTACATAGTAAATTTTTCTGAAACAAAACAACTTTTGCGCAGTCGGTTCAGCTTTTTCAGACCGACAAGACAAGACACAAAACGCATTATAATACTACGCTTTACATAATAAATTTTTCTGATACGAAACAGCTTTTGAGCAGTCGGTTCAGCTTTTCAGACCGACAAGACAACACACAAAATGCATTATAATACTGCGCTTTACATTGTAAATTTTTCTGAAACGAAACAGCTTTTGCGCAGTCGGTTCAGCTTTTTCAGACCGACAAGACAACACACAAAACACATTATAATACTACGTTTACATAGTAAATTTTTCTGAAACAAAAAACAATGTCTTCATTTTTTCTTTGTTATCTTTTATTTTCATGTTTGTTGCTTTAGTTATGGTTGTTGTGCTTTTATCTCTTCGAACATTATGTTGTGAAATTTCAATCTTTAGATCTGTCTTTTTTACTAACACCAATAAGTATAATGTTGGACTACCATATCATCATCCCAATTCAAATGTTCATGTTAAAAAATAAGATGTAACAAGACTGTGGTACATAATTTTATTTGATAGATATTGCAACATACACAAGTACATACACTTATTACAAAAATATTACAAAAATAAAGACTAGGTGTAGCCTTGATAGTTGGGTACATTCGACGAACTTGCACCAGGAGCTGAAGGACATTTACGATGGTCGTGTCCAGTTTGGGAGCATATGCCACATTTACGCGCATAAACGGTATCACCAACATCCATTTGGTTCCATATACGCGTTCTCTTTTGCACTTGCAGCTTGCGCAAATAGTCCTTGTTACACAGCATTTTAAATGGTTCCGGCGGCCAATAATGCTCAACACCCAATGGCTGCAACTGCCCACTATATGTGTTTACGTATGCAGCAACACTGTATTGCCTATCAACATAGTTGGTTGCCCCTAAACCAACTTGTTGAAAGCACTTCATGGCATGTGCGCACGGCATGTAGTAGATGGTCCATTTCCCACATGAACACAACCTGTTGGCTTCATTCACGGTGTGTAGATTATTCCCCCGGTGTCCGCGGATAGCGGTGCGAACTTCAGAAACACCCCGGTCGTGATCGTACTGTAAATATGAATGCCAATGTGCTCGCCTCCTGTATTTCTCAAATCTTCTCATCGATATTGGCATAAATTGAACACCCCTGTCCATCAATTCCGATGCAGCTCTATGCCTTTCAACAAACCTCTCCGCAATCTATTTGAATGTCATCCAGACCATGGCAGTGACAGGCAATCCACGTGCAGACTTCAATAAGCCGTTGAATGACTCCGACACATTTGTAGTCAAGGCTCCCCATTGTCTTCCACCATCAGCATGCAATATCCACTTGTGAAGCTCATGTCCCATCATCCAAGTATAGGCTCGTGGATCTAACTGTCGGATCGCTTCCATGCACCTCGTGAATTTGCACTGCCGATGCTCAGTTGCAGCCAACCACATTAAATTATGCAAGGCCTTGTCGGGATATTTCTTCTAAAAATTGGCTTTCAGGTGCCTCACACAGTAACGGTGGTATGCATAGGGTTCTTGCCATTCAGGCAAATACCGTACAAAACTTAAAATACCACCATGCCGATTGATATTAGACAAATACCTGAACGCTGTTTGACAACGTGCTGCTTCAAGTGGTTCAAAAAAGCGTCCACGTCTCTTCTCTTTAATTGGCAAAAATAACAAAAGCTAGTGAAAATATTTGTCCGTTGGCATCTACTGCAACTGCAATCAAAAGCTTAATATCATACTTTCCATAGACATGAGTACCGTCTATGGAAATTACAGGACGATAATGCACAAAACCATCAATTGCTGGTTTAAATGACCAGAACACATAGTTGAAAATATATTCGGGTCTGTCCGGACTCCGCTCACGCCTCCATTCAACAACAGTCCGGGGGTTAAAGTGTTGCAGTGCGGCCATGTACCTGGGCTGAGATGAAAAAGACTTATCCCAGTCGCCATAAATAAGTTCAAAGGCACGTTTGCGACCGAGATATGCCTTTCTTTTGGTTATAGTACAACCATACTCCTGGTGGACGGCTGTAATACACTCTTTAATCTTGAACTTAATGGACACTTCCAAATATGGAATCAAGACAAGAGAAATCAAGTCTACATCTAGGTTGAAGTGATTCTCATTGAATGTGTCCATTTCATATCTGTGGGTGCTAATAAATTTACCCACTTTCCACAACCCTGATTTCTTCTTGCTGGCACGCAACATCCAGTGACAACCCATAAAGTCTCTACGGCATACAGCCTTGTATACCTCCGTAGTTGACTCCCTTACCGTCATCTCACGGCACTCTCTTACGCTATAGATTTTTACAGCCTTGATTAGGAGAGCTTTATCGGGGAAATACATGCCCTTTGACAGCACCGCTGGTCTAGACTCATCCCACATTGCTGACCGAATTTCGTCATCATCCCTTGTGAGGGCATCCACGTCCGGCATACTTGGCAAATTATCAAAGTAGGGAATATTCCGCTCATGAAACGGCACGTGGGACTCGTACACTCTTGGTGAGGAGCATGCTCCCTCGTCAGCTCAGGTTCGGCATCCACTTCCTCCTCGTCATCACCCTCATCAGGGAAGGGTGTGTCATCTCCAGACTCATCAGCATTGTTGTCATAATCACTATCATCTTCCTGACTCTGCGCATCTTCTAAATCACGAGTCAATACGTCGTCTATGGGCAACTGTGTGAGGTCAGGAACGTCAAGTTGCTCGTTTTCACTGCACAAAAAGAACAAAATGATAAGCTACTCAACTAGATAAATACTTTACATATAGCTATATCACTTTACTTACAAGTTGTACTGTGTTGACGTTCCATGATGAATATTTTCTTGTTGGTGATGACTCCCGGATGGACCACCGTGGTCCAACACGCCAGAACTACGCATATTCTAACTAGGAGCGGGGGTCATAACTTGTAAAATTCATATCCGGACTATGAAAAATCTGAGTGTTAATACAAATCCAATTCAAACATAAAATAAATTTTAATTTAGGGTAGAAGAATTAAAGTTTACCAATCGTCTTGTGGATTATATAAAGTCGAAAAATTATTTTGTGGCTGCTCATTCGCTGGTGGTGACAAGTTTAAATCAAGGCAAGCTCTTTCATCAGCAATCTGTCCGGCAAAAACTGCTCCAGAATAACCACCCGATGACTGGGGGTTATCCCTACTATGCACACCCTCATTATTGGGAACGTCTTCAACCTTGACGTACATTTCCAATAATTTTATTACAATAAATTCCCTGTATTCATCCTGAATCCGCAAAAAATCTCTAAGAGTTTCATCATCTTCGATGTTAAACTCAGAATAATAAGCAAACCCCTGTGGAGTCACAGAATATGGAGATCTACCGGTTACTTTAAGGTTCACCGAACGTTTCCTCACACTCATTTTTTACGTAACAACGATACCAATTTATCGTACTCCATTGTAAGCGGCAATTTAACATGACACTGTGGAGGTGAGCTATACCTCACAGAGTTATTCTCCATTACAACCTCCCCCCCCCTCCCCCCCCAATATAATGGAACCCTAATTTTTGGCTCTTCAGACATTATAAACAAATGCTTGATAAGATGAAGAGAAGTATGAACGGAAGTTTGAAGGAAAGTTTTGAATGGATTTTCATAAAATTCTAACGCCTTTAAATAAGGCAAGTCCTAGCTTGGGGTGCAGAATCTTTTTATGTAAAACGCAGTATGATAAGACGTTTTATGTATTTGAATTATTGTCATGTCAGTTATCCGCAGAAATTTTATTGGTGGGCCCAAATTTTAGTGTAAAACGTATTATAATACTACGTTTTCGGTAAAACGTAGTATTATAATACGTTTTACACTAAAAAACAAATTATTTATGTCAGTCCTGCAGAACACTTATTTGGTGAGCCCAACTTTTAAGTAAATGCGTTTTACTTTAACGGCTTACTTTCCGTTAAGGTAAAAAGCAGTATTATATTGCGTTTTATGTAGAAATGTAACTTTTTTTTTTAACCGTAAAAAGGTATTTTATGTCAAAAAGACAGTATTTCAGTTTCGGTAAGTGGTTTCTGTACTAGATTTGCTTACTTGTAAATTTCAAGGAAACTATTTTGAACTCCTCCCATCAGATGAAGCAATCACATCAACGAGTTAATTGCAGTTGTATGGTAAGGAAAAAATATGTTTGACGGAATTTGACTAAACATAAAGCTTAAGAAAGAAATACTATTAAATTTACAGTCGTAAACATATCGTAATATTTGTGTGCATATATAAGGGCATCATTGAACTTTGAAATTAAATTATTTTCAATAATATAATAGTATACTTTTTAAAAATTGACTAATAAAAAAATAATGTTACCTAAACAGAAACAGAGAGTCAGGTTGTTATTTTCATGATATCAACAAGCAGAGTATATATAAAAAAATTGCTTCTCCCATGTCTTATTGTGCTCCTATGATAAAGTAGTAATTTCTCAAACTAAAAGTCTAAAACTCTAAAAAATACAATAAAATTTCTAATTTTGCACCAAAAGTCAGGAAGATGGGTAGATGATTATGTGATACGTTGATCTTAAATTTTCTTAATTACTTTCTTCAGCCGTTAAATGCTAATTAGAAATTAGAGTACTCAGCTTGCTTGCAAAATGTTGTTGGAGGGACTAACTCCACAATAAATTAATCACTACACTGATAATTTTGGGAATATTTTGGTGGTGACATATAGGGACTATGTGTTTCCTTTTGACATATAAATTCTAAGCAGAATTCAACAAAAAGGAGTTACTTTCTTGGACATGCAAAAGGGACTAAATGTGCTTTATTGTCTACTCCCTCCGGTCCAAAATAAGTGATTTTTTGGATGTTTTCACACATATTAAGAAATCCACCTTTTAGCATTAATTAGCAATAGAATTGACCATATTAACCTTTACTATCTCACATAAACACTCCTAACACATATTCCAACACTATTTACTCCAAGGACATGTAAGAAAAAAATAATTAATTCATTCTTGAAATCTGGAAAAATCACTTATTTTGGACCACAAGAAAAATGCCAAAAAATACTAATTTTGGACCGGAGGGAGTAATATATAGTGGCTGATCTACATGATCATTTGTGGGTGCTCAAGCACCCATTACCTTTGACCAGATTTAATAAATTTATATAGGCAATTAAAAAAATATTTGGATAAATATTGAGTGAGCATCCACAATTAAACTCGTTTTTTTTCTCTTCTCTTAGAAATTTAAACGGTGAGCATTTATGACTTTAAAATCCTGGATCCGCCAATATATATATATATATATATATATATATATATATATATATATATTTTGACTTATCCAAAAAGATGCTTTTGCCATATCCTGACTTTCTTTTGACCCCCCTCCCTCCTATGTTGTCTTTAGGTTAAAATCCCCTATCACTTAAAGCCACCTCGTGAGCCAAGGAGATCTTCTCTACAATAGTGAGTCCTTTAACAAAAGCGCCCCTTTTTCCTTAGCTATTTTTATAGGGAGAATCAAACTCCTGATAGCCGCAGCTCTGCCCGTTCCCTATTCCATTAAAGAATGAATGGGAATTGATCTGACAACAGCTGGGCAAAATCCATCTCTTTCCATCTCTATGTTCGCGAACATTCAACTTTTCTTTAACATATCTAAAGTTTTTGAAGAACAATTTCCAAATAATCATCCACTCAATCGTTTAAATATAATTTATACATAATGTGTACAATCATGTATATTAAATGTATTATCTATACATTATCGAATGGAAAAAAGAAAGAGTAAATCCTTCTGGAAGATAAGGGAAAAGCATCCTTGTGGTAACTCATAAATAATAAGGGACAAATATAAAGAAAAAAGAAGAGAAAACTAAGGGACTCTAAACATCAATACATGAGTCAATTTCAATTCCATAATTGTCACCTCTCACCCTCAAGTGGGTATCTTTTTCTTTTTTATTTATTTTTCTAACATAAGCAGACAACAGCACAACTTGGCATAGTGCACTTTCTGGTGTCTTGTTAATCTAACTGAGCATGGCAGTCAGTGGCGAAGCCAGAAGTATTTTCAAGGGTGTTCAAACTTGAAAGAAGTAGAAAAAAAATTCCGACAAAGGGTGTTCAATATATATTTTATATATCTAAAATCAATATTTTATTTATATACACAGTGTAATTTTTCGTAATTTTTCGACGAAGGGTGGTCAACTTGGCTTCGCCCATGATGGCAGTTGATAATTAAATTCAACATCTATTTAGTGACGAGCTAGAAATTGATTCAAAATAATTTTCAAATATACTAGAATATCACGCCTAGAATTTCAACTAATTGTGACGTGCTAAGGCAATTTTCAAATCTCTTTTAATTACCACTATACTAAACATTTCTGACATCAAGGGGATTTAACAATTAATATGTAACTAAAATTTTTATCCTATTTACACAGTATAACATTTCAGTAAAAGGGATTTAGTTGAACCGCTTTGGCTCCCCCTGCCAGTGTACGTACCTTTCTTACAGTCTAGTAGTCTTTTAAGACGAAGTGGTTATATAATATCTAGAGCATGTTTGGCTAAACTTCTAAAAATAAATTTTGCTAATTAATACTTTTATCAAAATAAATTTTCAGGGAAGTACTTTTAGAAAGAAGCATTTTATGTTTGAAAAACTTATTTGAGAAGTATTTTGATAAACAATGTTTGGGCAATTTTTTCAAAATGTTTTTGAGTGTCAAAATACTAAAAAGATACTATAAGGTTAATTTTACGCTTAGTATTATTTAAAATAGAAACAATTAATATTTATTTTTACTTAATTAAAATTTATAGGTTTTTAATTAATATAAATATAGTTAAACATAAAAGAGAAAAAGGAGAAGAGACCGGTTGCATTTATACTTGAGAAATATATGGATTAAATGAATCAGATATATTGGTAAATAAAAAAAATTGTAAGGATTTTTGTTTTAAAAAATTAATTTTCTGCTTCCGTAAAAATTTATAGTTTCTCCCCAACGTCAGAAAAGCCACTTTTGCTTCTCAAAAGTATTTCTCATTTTTGGACAAGCTCCCCATATTATGAGTAAAGTACGGGACATCTCTATTTACCTCCGATGAATCTTTAGAATTCCCACTAGTTAATTTTCACTGCGCCTTTGATCATCAAATGAAATGCGAATAACTGGTCCTCCTCTCTTTGTAAGTGCTAATCTCCAACCTTATTGGGATCGAAAATAATAGGACGTCATGCGGAAGCTAATAGTTGCAAATCTTAGACGGCAATAAATCAGACTCAAAGAAAAATATACCAAAATATGCATAAAATATGATTTGTCCAATTGGCCTACACATGAAAAGAAAACATAAGATCCTATTGAGAGAAAATTCGCTCCCCCCCCCCCCTCCCCTCCCAGACAAACTCTACTAAGCAACTGTATATGTTCTAGTGTGAGATGATCGTACCTAAACTTTCTCTACGAGGACAAGGATACTACTAAATAGTAGAAGTAGTTATTACTTTTCCTTACGAAGTAAAAGTAAACGACTAAATTAGTAGGTTAAATTTAGTTTTT
>NW_017675020.1:34231-54325 GCF_001879085.1 Nicotiana attenuata
CCCCCCTTCCCCCAGCAAAACTCTCTAAGCAACTGTATATGTTCTAGTTGTGAGAATGATGTCCAAAACTTTTCTCTCAGGACAAGGAATATCCAAATATTGAAGAGTATATTTTCCTTTCAGTAAAGTAAAAGCAATTATGGTAATATTTTGACTTTTCTTTAAGAAAAAGTAAAATTCAAATATGATAAAAAAATCAGGATAAAAACCATAACACTTTGTACGTACTAATCTCCAACCTTCTTTATTTTTGTGTCTATGGTTATTGCTAATAAACCTTAAGTTAACTCAGTAAAAGACCATGAAATTTGAGTAGCCTTGTCGATGAAAGAAAGTTACATTAAAAACTAAAGCAAATGTCGTCTTTTAAAATAGATTGACAAGATTTGACAAAAAAATCCTACAGATGTTAACTGGGATTCCATCCATTTGACGCGGTTGTGATTCTTTCTGCAGTTGAATGAATTAGGATTTTAATTTCTATGGAGTTAAGTGTGAAAATGAAAAAAAGTCAAGTAAAGAAATTTCTAAATACTTGACTAGCTTTTGTCTTTGTTTGGAAGACGAAGTACAAGGAGAAAAAATGAAGGCAATTTTGTTGTAATGACTCACACAGATTGCCACAACAAGTACTACTTACATTTAGTGGTGACTAAATTAAAGTTAGATTGCTACAAATACATGTATATATCTTTTAGAAGGAAAAGAGAATATATTTCTCTACTTAGGGACGAATGTAGAGTAGTGTCGGATTCATCCGAGCCTAATACTTTTGACCCGTAGTATAAATTTATGTGTAAAAATTCACAAAAATTGCCAGAAATGGTAGGTTTGAGCCCAAAGTTTAAAGATACAACGGATTCAATTCTAAAAACGTTAAAAATTTAAATTTCGAGTCCGCTTCTATCTCTACCTAAGAGTTCTGTTTAAACTCTATCACCAGGTTATTGAGTAGAGCACTGTTTTCATCTTCCTAATCAGAGGTGAAGCTAGGATAGTGACATCACGTATTAGTAATTGGGCTTTTTATTTAATTTTTATATATTTTTAGTGAATTATATAAATATAACGTTTAGACTAAAGTTATTGAGTTCGATTGCACTTGTATCTCGCTATGCGATTGTTCATAGTTTGAATTGGAGATTGGTGACTGATACTTAGACATATAAGGTTGACCTTAGCAAAGATCATGATCATTTGTTAGCCATTAAAATATAACCATAAGGATTTGAGAAACATTGAAAGTTTGTAGTAACGCTTTTAATGCTAACAATCAGAGAACTCAAGTAAATTTGTGTATGCAAGACAACCCTTTTTGTGTAAATTTACGGATATCTTTTCCCTCTTTTTTCCCAAAATATTTTCATTCCAATTAGAGCTTTACTTAGTCGTTTACGGCCATAATTTACCAATTAGGTTAAGCACACAAACTATTTAGGGTAGTTTCTCTATATCTTGACATATATAGGCATTCGCGGAGCCAAATAAAAGTGCAAGAATATTACATCTGCTACTGCACTATACAAAAAATATATTACCATTTCTCGAACTTCAAAAAAGCACTTAAGTAGCCATTAATGTCTTTGTTACGAATCGTAGGAAAAAAATATATTTAGATATATGTTGAAGATGTAATTAATTGAATAAGAATGTGTTTTCTCTAACAAAGAGACAGTCACACAATTTTTATATGGTATTATAGCAGACAAGAGGTCCTTGGTTCGACTCTCATCGGCACCCATTAACAAACAAAAAAATCACATATTTGTCTCATGAAAAAAAATCAAGTACGCACGGGAGAAATAGATAATAGAAAAAAAACCTCGTCTCAGCCAACCAGCAAGCAACCAGCGGCGGAGCCACGCCCTAAGAATTCTTTCCTCCGTCGTGCGTTCTTGACTCTGACTTTAAGGTTGAAAAGACCCCCTGGTTCCAGGCCAATGCAAGCCAATGTCGAGGTACATATGTACAATCACCGGTGACCTCCTAGACCAAGTTAAAAAGGATTGCAACTGGTAAATAAGCATGTGGTGGTGCCCTCGCTTGAGGAATCAATCACCACGTATGAGGAGGGTTTTTTAAGTGTTTACACATACCCTTTCACATTGGGCCCCTTCGACCCGGTTATTGTGGACTTCTGCAAGAAGTACGAAGTGACCCTCGGCCAAATTCACCCCTCATTCTAGAGGATAGTGATATTGCTCCGCTTTTTCGTGAGCCAAGTCGACGGGCTTCCCTTTACCCTCGACCATCTTATACGCTTATATAGCCCCCGAATTTATCGAGGGGGGCTAATAAAGCTTTAACGTCGGGCCTTCAAGGCGGCCTTCACGAGCATAGATGAGGACACGGACTGGGTTGGATGGGCCGATTTGTCCGAGTAAAGACCTCGGACCTGATCTCGGCCAAAAGCATGCCATTTCTGGAGAAATGGAATATGAAACGTAAGTATAATTCCATCTTTTAACTTCTGTTTATTATCTCCACTTTTTCATTCTTTCTTACCGGGGTTTTATTTGGTGCAGCCGTTGCCTGGATGCCGGGGCGCAATTGTTAAAGGGTCGATGAAAGGCCCGAAACCACGGTAAGTTTTTGCATGTCTCGACAATTTTGATCGTTATCCGAATTTTTCCTCGACCTTACTTGTCTTTCTTTTGCAGGTCTCGGAAAGGATGTGACGATGAGCCCCCCACCCGGTGATGAAGAAAACGCACTCCCTGCCCTTAAGCCGGCAAAGGAAAGCAAGAGGAAAAGGGCTTCGACCTCCAAGGGGCCAGAGCCTAAGAATAAAGCGGCTCGAAAGTCCAAGAAGGATGTGATTCCCCTGTCCATGGAGTCAGTTCAACTCCTAAGAGAGAAGGAAGAAGAAGAAGAAGAAAAGGAGGATGATTCCGCTATGGTGGCTCGAACACGAGCTAATACCGAGGGTAAAAAGGTCACCAGATTAGTCGAAACTGGAAATATTTTGCCTCGATCTGACGGGTCCCAAGAGGGGGATTTAGTTGGAGTCCCTGAGCCGACTGGAGCTAAAGGTACCTCACCTCGGGGTGAGAAGGCATCGGAAATGGCTGTGGAGGCCGGTCCAGGGGCTCCTCGATGTGAGGAAAGCGTCCCAAGAGATCCACCTGGGGCAATAGAAATTGGAGACTCCCCATCGCTTCCTTCATTCTCCAAAGAGGAAGTTCGGGAGGCTCGGGCTATGAATACTCCTCATGTAGAAGGCGCCCTCGGAGGGGAGGACCTTTTCCGTGGTTGTTTCGATGGGGTCGATGATGCTGCTGGATTGAGTGACTTAGAGGTACTGAGGAAGAGCTTGGGCGAATCTTCCTCGAGTTTCAGATTGACCAGCCAGTTTCTGGCCCCTAGTGTCAATCCCGAGTGCAAACGAACAATCATCATTTCGGTCTCGGAAGACGCACGAGTTTTTGCCGCCCTCGTAGGGCTGGCTAGTTACTTTCGGAGTCTGGTCACGGAAGAAGACCAAGCTCTGATGGACGAGGTGGGAGCACCGTGTCTCTTCAATGAGGCCCAGCAGGCTTTGAATCGGGCAAGCCCTAACTTTCCTTGTCAAAACCAGTTTCCACACTTGTGTTTTTCTCTTCTTGCCTAATTCCTTTTCTTCTGTTTGTGTAGGCCTCGGTGCTTCATCATGAAGCTTTCTTTAGGTCTCTAGGAGAACTGAGCCGATATGAGGCCGAAATTCAAGTGCTTACTGAGAAGAGAAACGCTCTCAAGCTTCTCGGTGAGCAAAAAGAAGAAGAAATCTAGGGCCTCTGAGCTGGCTGCGGCTCAGAAAGAACAGAGCGAACTAACCGAGCAGGTAATAAAAGTCTTAGAAGCTCACGGCGTCGGTTCGGGAGTGATGGCTAACAATTCAATCTCACAAGTCCAGCAGCTGCACGAGACGATCGGGCAACTCCGTGGAAAGGTAGATGCGGTGAAGGCGGAAACCATAGCGTGGAAGAAAAATATAGACCGCCTTACCTCAGAGAAAGAGGCTGCTCGAGCTCAGTTATCCTCGGCTAAAATCCATCTCCAAGGCATGAAAGAGAAGAACTTGGCACAAGCCAAGAAAATTGAGGAGCTCCAGGCTCAGTCTGTCACGGAACTTGCAGTGGCAAAATCTAAGGTTGAGACGGCTAAGGCCGATGCTGAGGCAATCGTGGACTTCTACCGATCTGATGCCGAAGCTGCTCAAGCTCAAGCAAAGAGTTGCTGATACTGCTCAGACTCGAGCATACTAGGTTGCCGAGCTTGCCAAGATTAGTCTCGAAGGGAGATTCTCGGGGAGATCCACGCTCGTGGCTTCGATCTCGCTGCCGAGATCAAAGATGCAAAAGAGCTTGAAGCCGAAGCCGAAGACAAAGCATTGGTCTCTTCTGATGATGATGATTCCGGGAGCATGAGTGGATCCGAGAGCGGAGAAGACCCCGAGGGTGAAGATGTTGCTCCTGGAGAAGGTTAAGTACTTAGGATCTTTTTAGGATTGTTTGCATAGAATTCTGATCGGGCCAGTTGCCCTTGTAAATAACTTTGACATATATAAATATCTTTGTGAAATTTCATCACTTCTGCCTTATCAAAATTTGTGCTTTATTTATGTTCTATGAAATTACTATTCATTGGTTCGAGGTTCAGGTAATTTGGACCGAACCGAACTAGTATCGAGTGAGTGCTTGCTTGAACTCGAAGTAGGGTAACCCTTAGGTTTTAATCGAGTGAGGATGACCGCTCGAACTCAAAATGAAATATGTCCCTTAGGCTTTCGTATTAGGCCGATGTGGCCTTGGTAAAAAGATTGGCTTTTCCCCTTTTCGGCTTAAAAGGTTCATTGTTAATTATACAAAATTTGTTATGCCTTAGCACGAAATAAGGAATTGTTCAAGAGTTCGAACAATTTTGCATTCATTAGGGTTCTCGAGGCTTTATATTATCGAAGCCCTTTGTCATTTTGCCGAGGGTAGCCTTTTTAATCGGTTTATAAGAATATTCGAAGACATATTTTATTACGGAATTCGAACGTCTCCGAACCGTCCTAATTCGGCAACAGCCTTTTTATTTGGGACTTGCCTCTTAGGCTTATTTTCTTGTTTTACTTCGAGCTTGCCCGAAGTGTCATTTCCCGAGTGGGTGGCCGTGGCTTGTAAAAATCGAGGGTTGCCTTTAAGGTCTTATGATCTCGAGTTTTAATAATGCGATCTCGTTTGTTTTTTGGACGGCAGTCCCCGAGCGTGAGGTTAGTTGTTTGAACTTCTGTTATGATCGGCCCTTAAGCCTGTTACACAATAAATCAAGAGTATGAAATTGTAAAGTAGATAATTTTTCGAGAGAAGACATGAGATTTCGGCAAGGAAAAATACTTCTTTCAATAGACAATTACACATGCGTACATGTTTGATGTTAGGGGTTGAATAACCTATATAGGCACGATTCGTTCGACTATTTGGCCTTTACAAAATTTTACCTATCGAGACCCCGCTGTTACGAAGTAATTTCCTTGCAACAAAGTTGACATTCAAGGGTAATGCCCCCCAGTATTCGAGGTTGATTGTAAAGAAGCCTTGGATATTGTTGAATTGTTCTAAGTTAGCACGATCAATGGTTGCCTCGTTAAAAACCTCGCCGGAAACCCAATTGGGACAAAATCGGTCTAAGGGTGCAACGCGTGCTTTCAGACCTAAAGACTTTGTGCTGAAAGATCCATTGCCGTTCGTGATCGAACACCTGCTATTGGTTAGTTTAAAATATAAATGAAAATGGAGAAGGTCGTTTCTTAGCAGTAGTATCGCTTTAGGAGTGATACGTTCCCATTGTTTGGTAATTACTTGCCGCTCATCGTACCGAGCTTGTAGGATCCCTTTCCAATGACGTCGAGGACCTGATATGGTCCTTCTCAGTTTGGACCCAATTTTCCTTCATTCGGGTTTCGAGTGTTGAGGGTGACTTTTCTTATCACCAAGTCCCCGATTTTAAGATATCGAAGATTGGTTCTTCGACTGTAGTACCTTTCGATTCGCTGTTTTTGTGCGGCCAATCGATCGAGGGTGGCTTCTCGTCTTTTGTCCAACAATGCTAGGCTCGTGTTCATGGCCTCGTTATTTGATTCTTCTGTCACATATCGAAACTTGAGGGTAGGTTCCTGATCGCTGCCTACTCCGCACCACAAAAAAGTAGCGAGAGAGGGTCGCAATAGTTTTTACCCGATTTTGGTTCGGGATCGAATCCATAGAGAGCTAGGATTGGAGTCGAGTATCTATTTAGCTTAGGATTGCGTGTGTGCTCTTATTGGTCTTCTATTCATTTTTGGATTTTCTTTATAATTCTATTTTTATAAAACTACTAATTGAAAATGCAACTAGATTAAGCTAAGAGATAAATTGTTACAAGATGTATCTAATAGCTTAAAGGGCACTAGGGTAGTAACCTTCACCTAGGTGGCTAATTGACGGGTAATTGCATCTAAGGCACGATTGACATGATTGGGGAAATATGTTATAACCGTTGCTCAATACTACCCACTCTACACCTCTCGGTCGAAAGAGTGGTTTTGCCCATCTGACTCTCTCGAGACCAATTGGGTATGCATATTTGCCCGAGCAACTAGGGTTCAAGTCGGGTAATTACTCTCTCGAGGTTTAACCCTTTAATTGGGACTATCAAATCTCTTGATTCCATCCCAATTCCTTGTTGAATCAATTTTGGAGACTTAGGCTCTCTTTCTCAAGAAGAGCCAAGTCAACTTAGCACAAACTAGTGTTTGCAACCACTAATTCATAAATTAAACCATAAAATTGACCGAAATAACAAACACCCATAATCAATCTAACCTTAAATCACAACACCCATCAATTACCCACACTAGGGTTGAGCCACAACCCTAGCTAATGGGTTTAGCTACTCATGCTTGAAGCTAAAATCGGAGAAATAGATGAAGAGAAAGACATAATATTAAATTACTAAAGTAAATATAATGATTCAATTGCTACGTTAAAGTGCCCAAAATGGCTACAAAATAGCTTCTCACGAGCGCAGCTGCTGTTCTAAAATATCTGATGCCCGAAAAATGGAAAAAGGTTCTATTTATACTAAGATAGAAAAACTGGACAAAAATGCCCCTGCGGGGTCAGTGCAGGCCGCACAAAATGGACTGCGGCCGCACTAGGCTCTTGGTCTTGAAGTCTTGGCTCTCTGAACTCAGGCTCCGCGGACCGCGCAGAATGGACCGCGGCCGCAGAGGCTTCCAATGCGGTCCGCGCAAACATGACCGCGGACCGCGATGGCTTGAACCTGGGCAAGTTGCAACTCTCTGATCTTCTCTTCCGCGGACCGCACATAATGGTAGTGCGGCCGCGAAGCCTTTAGTGCGGACCGTGCAAGATTGACTGCGACCGCACTGCCTTGAAGCTTGTTTTGCCAGTTCTCTGAATCTCCCTAGTGCGGACCGCACAAAGTGTAGTGCGGCCGCACTAGGCCTGTTTGTCCTGAGTTTGCCTTGTCTTTGGTACTTGAGCAGGTTTCACTCCTTTTGAGCCGAACTTTGACATTTCGTCACTCTGTCGATCAAACCTGCAATCCAGCACAACTTATGAGCCTTTTGGGACTATTTTGTAAGAATTTGTAATCAAAGCGTAAGCAAGAAGGAGCATAAAACACGTCAAAATCCCTAGTTATCAGTTCCCCGACCTCGACCGAGATAAGAGCTTCCGCGCCGTAGACCAAAGAGAATGGTGTTGCCCCGGTACTGGATTTCGACGTCGTGCGGTACGCCCAAAGAACCTCGAGAAATATCTCTCTCCATTTTCCCTTAGCGTCGGTCAATCTTTTCTTAAGATTTTTAATGATGGTTTTGTTGGTTGATTTGGCTTGTCCGTTCCCGCTGGGATGGTATGGCGTTGATAGAATCCTTTTAATCTTGTGATCCTCAAGAAATTTGGTCGTTTTGCTGCCGATGAATTGCTTTCCGTTAACGCATACAATCTCAGCAGGCATCCCGTATCGACATATAATGTGGTCCCAAATGAAGTCTATGACTTCTTTTTCTCTGACTTTCTCGAAATTTTGTGCTTCAACCCACTTAGCAAAATAATCAGTCATAAATAAAGTAAACTGAGCTTTACCTGGGACCGATGGTAGAGTGCCGACGATGTTCATTCCCCATTTCATGAATGGCCATGGGGATAAGACCGAATGGAGCTGCTCCCCGGGCTGGTGTATCATCGGCGCATACCTTTGGCATTTGTCGCATTTTCGAACGAACTCTTTTGTATCCTTTTCCATATCATCCCAATAGTACCCTGCTCTGATAACTTTGCAAACCACCGATTCGGCACCAGAGTGGTTCCCACAAGTGCCTTCGTGAATCTCCCGAAGGACGTAATCGGTATCTCCTGGACCCAAACATATCACTAATGGCCCATCGAACATTCTCCTGAATAGCGTTCCGTCCTCGGCCAAAGTGAACTGTGCTGCCTTTGTGCGCAGAGTCCTTGACTCCTTCGGATCTGATAGGAGTTTCCCGTTCTTTAGGTATTCAATATACTTGTTTCTCCAATCCCAAGTCAAACTTGTAGAGTTTATTTCGGCGTGGCCTTCTTCGACCACTGATCTCGAGAGTTGTATGATAGTCCCCGAGTTAAGCTTGCCATCTTTGACCGATGACCCCAAGTTTGCAAGGGCATCGGTCTCACTGTTCTGTTCTCGAGGTATGTGTTGTAAGGTCCACTCCTTAAATCGATGTAAAGTTACCTGTAGCTTGTCCAAGTACCTCTGCATTCGATCATCTCAGACTTCGAAAGTTCTGTTGACTTGGTTTACCACAAGTAGGGAATCACATTTGGCCTCGATGACCTCTGCTCCCAAACTTTTAGCCAGCTCGAGACCTGCAATCATGGCCTCATACTCGGCCTCATTGTTAGTTAACTTTGAAGTTTTGATAGATTGTCTAATTATGTTACCCATGGGTGGCTTCAGAATGATGCCCATCCCGGACCCTTTCACGTTCGGAGCGCCATCCGTGAAGAGGGTCCATACCCCCGATAATGTACCCGATTTTAATAACAGTTCCTTTTCGACCTCGGGTACAAGGGCTTGCGTGCAGTCAGCCGAAGTCTGCCAAGATTTGAGACTTCATGGTTGTTCGGGGCTGATACTCAATATCGTACTCATTGAGTTCCACGACCCATTTGGACAAATGCCCCAAAAGTTCAGGTTTATGCAAAATATTTCGAAGGGGATAGGTAGATACAACACATATTGGGGGACATTGGAAATACGGTTTTAATTTCCTAGAGCGCTTATTAAAGCAAGCGCTAATTTTTCTAAGTGAGGATACCTAGTTTCGGCCTCACCTAAGGTCCGACTAACATAGTAAATAGGGAGTTGCGTACCTTGTTCTTCTCGGACTAGGACCCCACTTATCGCTATTTCTGTGACCGCCAAGTATAAGTAGAGTTGCTCATCCGCTCTCGGGGTGTGAAGCAGCGGAGGTCTTGGCAGGTATCATTTTAGTTCTTCTAAGGCTTGTTGGAATTCCGGGGTCCATGCAAAATTTCTCTTCTTCTTAAGCTGTGAGAAGAATCGGTGAATTCTATCTAAGGACCTCGAGATGAATCGCCCTAGGGCGGCTATGCGCCCGGTCAGCCTCTGCACGGCCCTCACGTTATCCACGACTTTGATATCCTCGATAGCTTTGATTTTATCGGGGTTGATCTCGATCCCTCGATTGGAAACCATGAAGCCGAGAAACTTACCCGAGCCGACCCCGAGTGCACACTTTTCTGGGTTGAGTTTCATGTTGCACCTACTAAGTATATCGAAAGTCTCCTGCAAATGTTTCAAATGCTCTGCTCGTAGGGACTTAACTAGCATGTCATCAATATAAACTTCCATAGATTTCCCTATTTGTTCTTCGAACATTCGATTTACTAGGCGTTGATAAGTTGCACCAACATTTTTTTAGTCCGAACGGCATTACATTATAACAATAGATGTCGTATTTAGTGATAAACGATGTGTTTTCCAGATCCTCTGGGTTCATCTGTATTTGATTGTACCCGGAGTAGGCATCGAGAAAACTGAGAATCTCGTGGCCGGCCGTGGCATCGATCATGCGATCGATGTTCGGCAAAGGAAAAGAATCCTTAGGACAGGCCTTGTTCAAGTCCTTATAGTCTATGCACATTCTAAGTTTATTTCCCTTCTTAGGGACTACCACTACGTTTGCTAACCATTCGAGATATTTTACTTGCTGAATGGACCCTATTTTGAGAAGTTTGGTTACCTCGTCCTAGATGAATGTATGCTTAACCTTGTACTGGGGTCTTCTCTTTTGCTTTATTGGACGGAACTTCGGGTCCAAGCTTAGTCGATGGGTGGTGATCTCTGGTGGGATCCCTGTCATATCAAGATGGGACAAAGCAAAACAATCTATGTTATCTAAAAGGATTGAATAAGTTTTTCCTGAGCTCGGGAGTTAACCCCGTGCCCAGTATACCTTTCGATCAGGCAGATGCTCGTTTAGTGTGATTTGTTCCAGCTCTTCGACCGTAGACTTTGTTGCGTCAGAATCATCGGGGATTATGAAGGTTCGAGGTATCATATAATCATCATCCTCGAAGGTTTCCTGCTCCTACGATCAGGCCGAGGCTGGTGACTGTGGTTGCTATTTGACTTCCTACTTTCCCTTCGACTCTGATCCCTTTGTTGATGAAAGCGTCAATACCGGTATCACTTCGCCGATTGAAAACATTTCTTTGGCGGCGGGTTGTTCACCGTACACCGTTTTGACTCCTTCCGATGTTGGGAACTTCAGGACTTGATGAAGTGTCAGGGCACTGCCCTCATGTTATGGATCCAAGGCCTTCCGAGCAGTGGATTGTACCTCATGTCAATCTCGATCACATGGAACTTTGTTTCTTGGATGGTCCCGACCACATTTACTTGCAAAATGATTTCCCCTTTGGTTGTTTCACTTGCCCTGTTGAAGTCGTTAAGTACTCAAGCTGCGGGCACAATTTGATCTTGTAGGCCGAGTTGCTCTACGACCCTTGATCGAATAATGTTGGCCGAGCTACCTGGATCAATCAACACACGTTTAACTTGAATTTTATTCATAAGTATAGATATTACCAGTGCGTCGTTGTGAGGTTGTTCGATCCCTTCTATATCCTCGTCGTTGAAAGACAAGGTATCTTCCGGTAAGTAGTCCCGAGTCCGTTTTTCTCTTGTGATTGTCAACTTGGTGCGTTTGAATACCGGTCCTTGAGGAATATCGACCCCTCCAACGATCATGTGAATCACGTGATATGGCTCTTCTTGATACGCCCAATGGTCGATACTATGGCAGAAGCATCTACGATGAAGTTATATTCCGACAGTTGAGGTACTTCTTTGGACCCGACATCCCTATCGAACCACTCTTGCTCATGAGACCCTAGGAGCTTTGTATCCGATCATTCCTTCTATTATTCCGCAAATCCATCTGTTCCATTTCAAATCGAGATACGAATTCCCTAAGCATCTCGTTGTCTTTTTGCCTTACCTTTCTCTCCGAATTTCTTCAGCAACACGGATTCAATTTCGTCATCTTCCAAGTCATTTCCTTTGATGGCGCATGTATACGAGGTGTTCATTTGGATCAGTTGTCCCGTTATACTTTGGAATCTCGGGCATACGGAACTTCTTGGGGATTGGCTTCGGAGCCGCATTTGGGGGGAAGGGTTTTTGTACGAACTTTTTAGAATCTAGCCCTTTCAATACCAGAGGTGCCCCCGGGATTTGGTCGACCCTGGAATTATAAGTTTCCACTTTTTTATCGTTTTCCTCGATCTTCTTTTCCCTAGTCTCGATTCGCTTTGTCAGTTCCTCGAGAACTTTTACGATAGCAGGATTAGTCTTCGATTCTCCTCCATTCGATCTCTTCGGCACCGATTCGGTTCTATGAACAACTTCTTGCAATGGCTCGAGCTAGATCCTACTCGGTGCACGATTCTGATTTTGGAGTTGTGCTATTGCAGCTTCTTGATTCTGCAACATTTCGAATATCATTCGAAGGCTAATTCCACCTTCTTCACTGCTCTATGCATTTTGATCATTTGTTCGAGCATCTTTGCGGACGCTATTTTCAGGATCGATGCCCAAATTTCCATTAATGGCAATATGGGAGTTGACGTCGATAGGGTCCACGGCCGGAGCTCCATCGGGGTTGACTGGAGGTACTCCATTTCCTGGGGCGGCTATGTTTTCGTTCTCGCCGTGAAGACGAAGGCCATTGTCTGTGTGTGTAGGCGCTACTTGAGAGTTTGACATGTTTATCCTGGAATCAAAGACACTTCAAAGAACAAGCGTAAAATAGTGTGTGTTACGAAAATTGTACCAGGCAATCACTATTATCCTTAGCCCCACGGTGGGCGCCAAACTGTTTACCCTAAAAATCAGATAACAATTAAACTTATAAGTGGTTTTAAGGATATGTGATTTCACTTGGCACGAACTGATAAATATAAGAATTAATGCTAGGAATTGACAATAAAACAAAGCAAACCAGTGTGACGAACAATTATGGCCCTTGAGCTAATCGCCTTCGAACCAACTGAACAAACTATTGAGAGTATGAACTGGAGAATAGAGCTTGCAAAAGATAAAGTGTGATATATTGTTTTGATATGCGTGAATGTAAGGTGATTACAAATGATTAAGACCCTCTTTATAGTAGAGGAATCCTATTTACGGTATAATTCTAATTACAGAAGGAAATCTCATGATTAGCTAAATAACCGTTCTTGATTTGATTTGTTCCGGGATTTCCACCATGATTCTCAACCAGTCACGGATATCTCGCCTTTCCGTTATAATGCTATCTTCGGCCTCGGTCGATGCATATCCCGTTTGATCTCGATCATCACTGGTCTCGATCTTGACAGGTACTTCGAATCCCGAACTCAGTACTTTATCCTCATGTCTCGGTCTGACATGCTACGGGGCAGATCCTCGACCTATCCCCCTGATCCCCGTTAATCAGTGTAATCGGGTGGGCCCGATTTTTACCGTATAGAGTAATTTTTATATATTTTTAGTGAATTATATAAATACAATATTTAGACTAAAGTTACTGAGTATGGCCGAACTCGTATCTCGCTACGCCGTAGTTCATAATCTGAATTGGAGATTGGTGACTGATACTTAGACATGAGATTGACCTTAGCAAAGATCATGATCATTTGTTAGCAAAAATATAACCATAAGGATTTGTGAAACATTGAAAGTTTGTAGTAACGCTTTTAATGTTAATAATGAGAGTCAGAGCTCAAGTAAATTGTGTACGTAAGACAACCCTTTTTTGTGTAAATTTATGGATATCTTTTCTCTCTTTTTTCTTAAAATGTTTTCATTCCAATTAGAGCTTTACTTAGTCGTTTAGGGCCATAATTTACCAATTAGGTTAAGTACACAAACTATTCAGGGTAGTTTCTCTATATCTGGACATATATAGGCAGTGGCAAGCCAAATAAAAGTGCAAGAATGTTACATCTGCTACTACACTAAATATTTTTCTTATGTTAAGAGGTAATAACTTTTATATATACAAAAAAATATATTACCCTTTCTCGAACTGCAAAAACTTAAAGCACTTAATTAGCCATTAATGTCTTTCTTAGGAATCGTAGGAAAAGAATATTTAGATGTATGTTGTAGATGTAATTAATTAAATAAGAATATTTTTTCTCTAACAAAGAGACGGTCACACAATTTTTATATGGTATTAAAGCAGATAAAAGGTCCTTGGTTCGACTCTCATCGTCACCCATTAACAAAAAAAAAAAAATCACATATTTGTCTCATGAAAAAAAAGTCAGGTATGCACGGGAGAAATAGATAATTAACTAACAACACTTCAAGGGCGAAGAAAAGAAGAGAAATATTTTGTCAACTCATACTCCCCCTCAAGTAAGAATTCTAAGATTTACATTGCTCTAAGATTTACTTTACTCTATTACTTGTTCTTTATCACGAATAAAAAAAAGAAAAAAAATTAGGGGGATAATATTCGTAACTCTAACACCTCTTGTAGTTTACGATATATTATGCATATCTCCTTTATTTAGATTTTCTTGTCACATGTCTTTTAAACCTATTTACTATAAATATTAAAATTCAACTCTTTAAGTAAAAATAATTTTTTCTCTTTTTGGGGGGTTTTCTTATCATGAATATGCGATAGGTAAGAGGAAAAGACTAATCACTGTTGCGGCCAAACGCACACGCAAGCGCACGCGATCGTCAAGTAATAAAGTGACTAAAAGTCGGATGTCGATCCCACGAGGACTTGTGATTAACAATTAACTAAATTAGACTCTCCTAATTATCTAAAAGAGAATTAAACCTAGAAGTATTTGATTCTAAACTAATTAAATAAATAAAAACAAATAATGAACTTTTAACAGAGAATGAGCAGATTTTTATGATATCAATGTAATGAAAACGATCTAGCGTTATGGGCTATCTAACATTCCTATTGTGTTCTTCAATTGAATTAACTAACTAATTTATCTAGTTTATTGGTTGACAGGGTTAATATTGCTCATAAGAATCTGTCGAGTTCTTACTCGCCTATTCAAGCTAACCTAACTCCTATATGTCTATGGAATTAGAATCAATAAGAACGCATTTATAATTCCTGTAAATCAACCAAGCAAGGCAATTAGGTATATGTCTATCCTAACCACGAATCCGTTCCCCGAGGCCCAGGTTCAAGAACTTGCTCTACTCAATCCTATATGCAATCTAGAATTCCCACTTTCGAGTTCAACTCTAGATTCGTAGATAGTATTCAATTGGTGATCAAGCAATCAAATAATTAAGTGCGGGATTGAATAAATAAACCAATATGATAAACTAAGAAATCAAAATCAGTATCTGAATAACGATAGTCATGAAAGAACCACAACCCTAGAACGTGAAGTTTAGCTCCACATAGACATGGTAGCAAAATAACAAATCATACAAAGAAACATAAAAATTACTAAGTTGGTGGAAGAAAAGATGAAACCCGGCCTCCACGGCGGCTCTGTGCTCTTCCTTGGTCAAAAATTTCTCTCAAAAACGTTCTCTCATGTATATATACCAAGTAGGGTTGGGCCCAAACAATTATACCTTCTCCAATGTGAAAAAGGACACTTTTTCCGGGTGACTCGCACGACTTCGCGCGTCCTTCACGCCCTCTTCGCGCACCTTTCTGCCTCGACTTGTAATACGCGCGAACTATGCGCGACTTCGCGCATTCTTCGCGCGTCTGCTCGTTTTTCACCCTGTTCCATTCCGAATTTGGAAAAACATAAAACATGAAAGTTGTAGCCCTTTGAGTTATCTTTCCAACCATATATTGTGCAGCCAAATTAGTGTTCTGAGTAAAAAGTTATATTTATTTTACTAGACAATGCGCAATCTGCCTACTGAAGTCTTCGTGCGCTCTCAACTATCAAATTTGACCCCCAAACACGATCCCGGCTTAATTCCTTGAACTTTTACTCAAACTTTAAAGCCCCAAATCACTTGAATTCGTTCCATAACATCTACATAGCTCTAAATCACTCCTACAAGGCATAAAACACACCATTAGTGCAAAACACTAGCGATTAAAGTTCAAACTCAATTAAAGTGCATAAATATAATACAATTTAGCATTAAAACATCAAAATGTAATGTAAGTAATGCACTAAAAATATGGAATTATAGCCAAACATCACTACCACACTTAAACGTTGCTCGTCCTCGAGTCAACCAAAAATTTACTCTATCTATGAGCACTTAACATATTCGAAGCACACATTTGGAGCACACTACACCAATGACCATGGTTGATAGCGACAATTAAACTCTAGCATATGCAATCATCATACACTTCCCTTTACTTATGTCATTCTTCAAAAATATTCAAACAAAGACAATATGCTCACAACAATCCTAGCCTCAAAAACCGACTCAATGTCACAATGCACTCATGGCTTGAACACCCAACATCCTAGAGAAGTCTAATAATGTTACCTATCCTTCGTGAAACCATGTGCCCTCACAACCAAGGCAAGAGAGTAAGTTGAATCCACACATTCGAATCTCATGATCAAATATATTTTAAGGACTCATATATATCAAAAGAAAATATCGCTCACCCTCACAAAAGAAGTCACATGCATGCAATTGGTACCATAGGCTTGCCCTTAATGTAAATCTCTACTAATGTAGGCTCGCTCGATCTAAAATCAATTAGGACTTTTTCATGGTTGTAATGTGGGCTAAGGAACGGGTAGGATATATTTAGGAATAGTGACTAACCCTCCTAAGCACTTTAACACATCACATAATCAACTTTAAGCGCAAATTCTTCAATCACTTCACTTTCACAAAGAATATCACCCAAAAATGCTCCCTTCTTCTTTAAGCACTACATTAATTCATACCCACTAGCAGGAACAAGACAACAATTTATTCATCTCTATTTTTCTTTTTCTTTTTTTTCTTTTTTTTCCAGATTATTCTTTTTTTTTTCAATTTCCGCTAGTGGTATATTATTTTACAAAACAAGTGCACATTTCTTCCTTTTATTGGTTCCACTCAAAAGCCACCCAACACTTAGTTCATTCTTACTTCTTTTAGCGCTCATCTCACAATTAAAGTGCTTTAAAAGGTAAAAGGATCAAAACAATGTCAATTAAGAATCAAAAGGGTATAGGCTTGTAATGTTGGTGCCAAATAAAAGTCCATAGGCTCAAAAGGGTTAACTAGGGATAAATTTTATTTGTGATAAGCAATAAGCTCAAAAGATCAAAGAAAGCCTAAAATCACTTTTCAAACCGAACATCACCTAAAATTTCGCTTCAACTCACATACCGGGCAAGTTCTAGACTCAATTACAATACATAGACTACACAAAAATCTCCCCACACATGGCACATGACTCGCTAAGAACGGTCTCATTCCGACTCTCAAACAAATGCAAGTATTCACGGAGTCACGAGATATTAAGTATTAAGCACAAAGTGAACATAAGTCAAGAAAATGAGACATAGGCATCACAAGACATGCTATCCAAGTAAGCAACGCATCATCAATAATTTCAAATCATAGGGAAGATACTACACATGCCAAAGCCTAAATATGCTACTATCAAACAAGTCAAGGGCGCCTAGGTTTATCTCATCTTTCTTCCTCCATTTATTCCCTAAATTCTAATCTACTCTAAAAAATTAAAAAAATACTACTACCCGGTTCAAACTACATCCCATGGAAAAGAACCGTCATGGGGGATTATTGCTACCTAAAAAAAGCTAAAAGACATATTTTTGTATTTTTTTGTTTAGACTTTAATCCTTCAAGAAAGCTGTCCACAAAATCCATCGTCGGGAAAAGTCCAAATTTTTTAATTTCTTTTTTTTCATGTTTCTTTTTGTTTTTTTTTTAAATTACTACACTAAGAACGAGTATTATAACAAAGCTAACATAGCACAGAAAATCACCCAGACAATCTCCTCACCCCACACTTAAAATTGTGCAATGTCCTCAATGCACACTAAAAATAACAAGAGGGTAAAAGAGACTCCCTGGTAGGCCAAAGGCCGAAGCATTAGCAGTTCACGGGATACTCAGATTTCTCCCAGGTACAGTCCTTTGTGCGGGAACCCCACACTTAGTTCTAACCACATAGCTGACTTTTGCACTTCCAGTTGCTTTTCTTCTATGCTTAAAATCCTACAAAATAAAACAACACTACAAAAATAATAAAAATAATAAAATAGACATATATAAAATAAAGCAGTAAAGTTGGGTTGCCTCCCAACAAGAGCCTAATTTAAAGTCGCGGCACGACTTGAACCAATTTTTGTCTCCACCTTGAACTTATGAATTGTACCCCTAACATGGCATCTAGTCTGTGGCTATGCACCTTTGGTGGGGCTACAAAGATAACCAGGTCAAGTAATAAAATTTTCACTCTACACCTCTCGGCCTTTAGATGGGGAATATAATTTTCGCTTTTTGGCACAACAAATTCAAGAATATAGGCACTCTCATCCTCACTCTTTGACTCCCTCATTGGCTCAGATGGCTCGATTACTATCTTACTATCTAACACAATGTGGAAAAATGATTGGAATGAGGTCTAATGCGCCCTAACTCATGAATTTTACTACTATTTGCATCCCCATATTTACACACACTCAAGTCTCCCAAAGTAATGTTATCTATTCCCTCACGTGACTCTAGAGCACTCTTCTCAATATTGGCATCCTCAAGAAAAACAGGGTCTAGTGATTGATATTCTCGTTTTAGCTCCTCAATTTGGTCTAGAAGATTTTTTTCAGCTTCACACAACTCATTATTAATTTGTTGGGCGTTACACGCATCAACCTTTACACTCAAATCTGCATCTAAGTTATGCACAGCCAATTATCAATTTTATGTGCAAGTTCATCTCTCTCCTTAGACCAATCATTCACCAACGTTGTTAGAAGACAACGCCGTTCCTCATATTCCCTTAATCGTGAATATTCTTCCCAATACCAACCCTTACTCCCATATTCAAATTCAGACCTCCAAGAAGTCAGACCATGACAAGCCCAAAAAGACGGGCCATAAAAGTCTTCCGCCAACCAAGCGTCTTCATCAATAACCTTATCTCCAAATATGTTATTCCCAGATGTCATGTTGAGAGAACTAGAAACACACTAAGAGAAAAGTCAAATGGTTATAAAATTAAAAATATTTACAAAAAGAGAAGAAAAAAAAACTTGTAAAGATAAACGTAAAAGTCTAATTTAGAAAAATAGTTAATTTCTAAGTCCCTGGCAACGGCGCCAAAAACTTGTTGCGGCCAAACGCACACGCAAGCGCACGCGATCGTCAAGTAATAAAGTGACTAAAAGTCGGATGTCGATCCCACGAGGACTTGTGATTAACAATTAACTAAATTAGACTCTCCTAATTATCTAAACAAGAATTAAACCTAGAAGTATTTGATTCTAAACTAATTGAATAAATAAAAACAAATAATGAACTTTTAACAGAGAATGAGCAGATTTTTATGATATCAATGTAATGAAAACGATCTAGGGTTATGGGCTATCTGACATTCCTATTGTATTCTTCAATTGAATTAACTAACTAATTTATCTAGTTTATTGGTTGACAGGGTTAATATTGCTCATAAGAATCTGTCGAGTTCTTACTCGCCTATTCAAGCTAACCTAACTCCTATATGTCTATGGAATTAGAATCAACAAGAACGCATTTATAATTCTTGTATATCAACCAAGCAAGGCAATTAGGTATATGTCTATCATAACCACGAATCCGTTCCCCGAGGCCCAGGTTCAAGAACTTGCTCTACTCAATCCTATATGCAATCTAGAATTTCCACTTTCGAGTTCAACTCTAGATTCGAAGATAGTATTCAATTGGTGATCAAGCAATCAAATAATTAAGTGCAGGATTGAATAAATAAACCAATATGATAAACTAAGAAATCAAAATCAATATCCGAATAACGATAGTCATGAAAGAACCACAACCCTAGAACGTGAAGTTTAGCTCCACATAGACATGGTAGCAAAACAACAAATCATACAAAGAAACATAAAAATTACTAAGTTGGTGGAAGAAAAGATGAAACCCGGCCTCCACGGCAGCTCTGTGCTCTTCCTTGGTCAAAAATTTCTCTCAAAAACGTTCTCTCATGTATATATACCAAGTAGGGTTAACTTTGGTCGCTAAACATACATAATTCTAAATTAGCGACCCAAGTTGGACGCTAAACTTAAATCAGATTTATTTATCTTTTTATTATATTTAAAATATTAACCGGGTCCCAGCTTAGCGGCCAAAGTTGGTCTATACTCTACTGAGCGACCAACATTGGTCGCTAAAGTTGAATTATATTTATTTATATTTTATAAATTTTTTAAACAAAATTATAATTATTAAAATTTTATAACTGGGTCCCAAATTAGCGACCAAAGTTGGTCTCAACCTGTTTTCTCTTTATATAGCGACCAACCTTGGTCTCTAATTTTAAATTTTATTTATTTATATTTTGTTATTTTTTAA
>NW_017675020.1:54663-58665 GCF_001879085.1 Nicotiana attenuata
ACCCCAACCCAACCCAACCCACCCTTTTCCTTCATTTTAACTCTTTAAATACTTAGCTAGACCAAACCATGACATGCACAAAGTAAAGGCATCAAAAAACCTAGAGAGAGAGAGAGAGAGTGAGTGAAAAAGGAAAAAAAAAACACAAATATTTGAAGATTAGTGTTTGTAAAAATGGAGATGTATGATAGTAATAATCTACTACCACCAGGATTTAGGTTCTATCCTACAGAAGAGGAATTGGTGGATTTTTATCTGAGAAATAAGCTTAATGGCAAAAGAAAATTAGACATTCAACGTGTTATACCTGTTGTTAATATGTATCAACACAATCCATGCCAACTCCCAGGTTATATTGCATCATCATAATTCTTTCTTCTCTCACACACACACACACACACTATATATGTGATACTCAAAACCATTCAAGTTTACCCATTTTAATTATGTGATTGTTTTTTTTTATATTATGTGATGGTTTAATTATTAATTTCAAACATCATTTTTTGCAGTCTAAAAGATTAAGAATTTGTTATTAACCTTCATTTTATGAGATTTTTCCTAGTCATTTGTTTTTGATTGCTAAACCTAATTTTTGTAGAATTTACCTTACATGCACTTGACAACAATTTTAATATTTTTTTTTACACTATTCGTGTATTTGACTTGTTGTAGCATGTTAACTGCATCATTTTCAGGTTGTGAATCTTACTTATTAGGTCCCTAATAGAGCCGGATCCAGGATTTAAGCTCTATGGTTCAATTTTTAATATTTTTAGCATGGAACCCATTATATTTTTAAAGGTATGGGTTCATATCTACTATTTGTTGCAATTTCAATAGATTTTTACACATAAATTTATGCCCCGCGTCAAAAGTACTGGGTTCAGATGAATCCGATGCTAGTATGTTGCATCCGCCTCCGAGGGACAACTATCTCTAGCTATCTTAGATGACCTAATAGTGCAATTTTTTTAACTGTCAGTTCATAGAAGTTAGACTCTTTTCTTTAACCCTTCCTTTTTCTTAATGTGATTCTTGAAAACCAGAAATGGCAGGAGAAGGAATTCGAGATGGTTTTTCTTCATTCCAATTCAGGATAGGGAAGCTAGAGGAGGGAGACCTACTAGGCTTACAACAGAAGGATATTGGAAAGCTACTGGAACTCCTGGTTATGTATATTCATCCAATAATAGAATTATTGGGGGCAAAAGAACTATGGTTTTCAATAAAGGAAGAGCTCCAAATGGGAAGAAAACTCTGTGGAAGATGAATGAGTATAAAGTCAGTGATGGAGAAGCTTCAGCAACAAATAATAGTGTTACAAATTTAAAGGTCAGTTGCACCCTCAAAAATTAGGGTTTTTAACTAGCTAGCTGTAGTTCTAAAGCTACAGTCAAATCTCTCTATAATGGTGTCGTTTGTTCTGATTTTTTTTTTATGCTATAACATGGAATGCTGTTATAGAAAACATAATAAATTAGCATGAAAAATCAGTTCCAGAAAAAAAAAACTTGGTAGTTATAGTAAAATATTGTTATAAAGAATGGATGTTATAGAGAGATTTGACTGTATATACTCCTCCGCCCCAAGTTAGTTGTCATGTTAAAGCTAGTTTAGATTAGATCAACTCAATATTTTAAAATAAAAATTTAGATATTCAAAAACTCTACAAAAAATATTGCAAGTTGCAATCTTCTCATGTCAGTGTGATAAAAAATATATTTTAAATTTATGATCAAAGTTCACATAATTTAACTCTTGAGAAGCAAATTGTTATCGGGGCGGAGGGAGTATATACTTCCTCCATCTCATTTTACATGAAAGTGTTTGACCAGATACAAGGGTTAAACCAAAAAGAAAGAGTTTAAATTTATCATTAGATATTTTTGTGACTATAAATTATTACGGTAAGATCAATTTAATTGACTTCCATAAATCGAGGTTCTATATTCACGTAGTTTCTAGGTAACAAGGCATTAACTCGAGCCAAGAATCTAGAGATAGATTATTCTTGTACCTGAACCACTTTTATTTGTTTCAATACTTTTCGCAAAGACTTACTAGGGACTGTTTCGTTAAGATCAATCCCGGATTGTAATAACTCTATTTAATTTCCTAATAATAATATCTCGTCTTTAAGCAACAAAAAATATAATGTTATAGCAATAGGTTATTCATTGCGGATCCACGAATCTTTTTTTTTAATTATTTTACAAATATAGATAGATGTGCCACTAGATATACAAAATATGACCGTACATACAATTAGTTTGGTTGATTTTCGGGTTATGAAGTGTTGGTCAAATACAAACAAACTTATTATTGAGCTGAGATAGTTTGATTTTTCTTTTGATTCAATCTATTAAGTAAAATTGAAAGCAAAATAATTAGGAAACAAATGTTAGCAAGTCAGGAAAGTGCATCATCAATTATATTATTTTGATGAAAATTAAGCTTTTCTAAAGAAGGTGTTAACTGAATTTAGTTTTTCCAGGAAGAAATTAACAAAAGAAAAAAAAATATAAATAGAGGGTCCCAGTTGTAAAAAATGAGTGATGATTTTCACAAAGAAATTCTTAACCGCGATTGTATGAGTGACCTAAGCTCAGTGCACTGTTCAATTCGCCATGTACATAGGTTCACAATATAAATATACAGTGACGGAGCTAGAGTGTCGAGTGCGGATTCGATATACCTAGTAGTTTTGGTTCGAACCATGTATTTGTCTTAAAAAATTCATTGTATATGTATAAATTATTAATTAAAATTACCCAATAATTTAAAACGATTAGAATCCGTACCCATAAGTTTAAAATCCTGACTCCGCCTTAAATATATAATATGTCTATAATTTTTTAGGATTTTAGCCAATAATTTGAGTTCACTTGCACCACAACTAAGCACATATGTTTTGTGATGATTGCATTTAAGGTGGAACTGACAAAAAAGCATAACCAATATAATGTACTATATTAATTGTTAGAACTCCCAACTCGTATTTACCTTGCACAATATTGTTTGGGTAGGTACGTAATTCATGTTTTAAAATAAATTATATATATTTATGTACAATTAAATCTTTTTATAATTTTCTTATTTGTTTCGATATTTTTCGGCTGTTATAGTAAAGTATTCTTATAGAGAATATAAATTAAGTGGTTCCAAAGAAAACTTGACAGTTATAATGAAATATTGTTATAAAGAATTCAAATTACATCTATAAATCAGCTCATTAAGAAGAAAAAAAAAAAGTGAAGTTTAACATTATCTATTTACAAATATAAAAAATAATTTTTTAAACTAAAAGGGAAAGTATGTCACATAAATAAGACAAAGGAAGTATCTTGCAAGGGTTAGATTTAGAGTCCGAAACTTAAATATTATACTTTTGGACAAAAAATACGTTTTTACAGTGTAAAAAAAAAAAAAGATACATTTCTACATAAAACGCAGTACACTACTGCGTTTAAGATTAACAGAAAGTTAGCCGTTAAAGCTAAACGCAGTAGTGTACTGCGATTCATTAAAAATTAATTTTTTTAAAGGGAAACGCAGTAGAGTACTGCGATTCATCAATTCGCAGTATTATACTGCGTTTCGCTATTAAATTTGGGCCCACCATAATAACAGTTCTACAAGACTGCCGAGAATATTTGTTTTTTAGTGTAAAACGTATTATAATACTGCGTTTTACACCAATTTTTTGGCCCACCAATAAGTGTTCTGCGAATAACTTACATAACAATAATTCAAATAGATAAAAACAAGGTATTGTACTGCGTTTTATATATAAAAATTCTGCACCCCAAGCTCGGACTTGCCTTATTTAAAGGCGTTTGAATTTTATGAAAATCCATTCAAAACTTTCCTTCAAACTTCCGTTCATACTTCTCTCTTCTTCTTATCTCATTTTTTTAATTATGTCTGAAGAGCCAAAAATAAGGATTTCATTATATTGGGGGGGGGGGGGGGGGTGGGGGGGGGAATGAAGTTGTGCGT
>NW_017675020.1:58685-78004 GCF_001879085.1 Nicotiana attenuata
GGGGATGAAGTTGTGCTGGAGAATAACTCTGTAAGGTATAGCTCACTCCACAGTGTCATGTTAAATTGCCGCTTACAATGGAGTACGATAAATTGGTATCGTTGTTACGTAAAAAATGAGTGTGAGAAAACGTTCGGTGAACCTTAAAGTAACCGGTAGATTTTCGTATTCAGTGACTCCGCAGGGGTTTGCTTATTATTCTGAGTTTAACATCGAAGATGATGAAACTCTTAGAGATTTTTTGCGGATTCCGGATGAATACAGGGAATTTATTGTAATAAAATTGTTGGAAATGTACGTCAAGGTTGAAGACATTTCCAATAATGAGGGCGTGTGTCAATTTCAACATTTTTAGAATTTTGTTAGTTTAATAAATTAAATAATTATTTTTATAATTGGACTGAGTAATTATCTATGGGTTCCAAGCTCGATATTTGAGTTAATTTGACAACATATATTAATTTGTTAGTTTTGTAAGTTTATTTTTATAAATTAAATAATTAATTTTGTAGAGTGTAATTGGATAGAGTTTGTAGTTAGTACATACTTAAACTACAGAGACTATACGCTAAAAGGCTCTATATTATACTACACTAAAAGGCTCTATATTTTACTACGCTAAAAGACTCTACATTTTACTATGCCATAAGTCTCTATATTTTACTACGCTAAAAGGCTCTATATTTTACTATGCTAAAAGGCCACTATTACATATAAAAACAACAAACATAACATACATATGAACAACAAACTAAATAAATAATATTTATTTATTATTTAAGCAAATAAAAACATATTAACAATAAAAATTATTTATCAAGTTTTAACTATTTTTTGTCCCAAAGCTAATAAATCAATCCGGGTATAAATAAGATACAAATTTAAACACAAACATAACACAAATTAACATGGAAACACATTCAACAAAATAAATATGCATATACTCTACGAGTTTCGACATAAATAAAATCCAAATACCTCGATTTAAGTTTTTTGAAAAAGATCCAAATCGAATTTTTGAACACGAAAGAAGGAATCCAAGGCTTGTGTTGTGTGCGGGACCTACACTCTTCGCTTTTTTGGTGACAGGTGGGGCCCAAATTTTTTTTTTAATTTTCGCGGGAGGGGGGGGGGGAAGGGGGGGGGACCAGCAGTGACTGGGGAGTTTCTTAAGAATGGAGGAGTGACTGTCGTTATCTTGGGGAAGAAGAAGGGACCCTATATTTTATTAAAGGAAAACGCAGTACAGTAATGCGTTTAAGGGAAACGCAGTATTGTACTGAGTTTTCCTAAAAAAAATTATTTTTTAAATGATACGCAGTATAGTACTGCGTTTAACTTTAACGGCTAACTTTCCGTTAAAGTGAAACGCAGTATTATACTTTATTTTATGTACTTATGTAACTTTTTTTTAATAGTAGAAAGGTATTTTGTGCCCAAAAGAACACTATTTAAGTTTCGGACTCGTTAGATTTATGTAATAATTTGCCAGCTCTTTTATTCCCCTTCCTCGTATCTGGGTCTGGACTCTGGACCTCTCCAACCAAAAGTAAAAATAATTAAAAAGAAATCTTGAAGTAGTCTTCTTTCTTTTAGGTACTAGCTAGCTACTGTTTGGCATCTGCTTCTTCATCTAGTTTTCCCTTCCGCTGAGAGGCAGATTCAGGATTTGAAAGTGGCGGGGCATTACTATCAAATAAAAGTTTGAGTAAATAAAGGATTAGGAACTGAACCCAAGCAACACACTAAAAGTCAAGTTGTACCCCTCAAATCAACCAATGCAGTTGTCTAAACTTTAAGTTTTAGGGTGTCAATCAAAATATATACATATTACTGTATTTAAAATATATACACGTATATTTTCTGAAATTACCGAGGACCGGTGACCCCTCCCTCATTAGTTCATAATGAATGAACCCCCGGATGAAGAAAAAATCTTCCCTCCCTTTTACTAAACCATGGGGAGCCCTGAGTAGTTTACCAGACAAATTGAGTTGACGTGACGATACCTTTCAACATCGGAAAAGACTTCTCTTCATCACGAGAAAGCCTAAGGGTAGGTCCGCCTCTGCTTCCACTATATATAGGTCAGAATGATCTAACATGACAATAATTAAATGGATTCTTTATGCTCTACCACACAATTTATTTTATATATATATATATATATATATATATATGTATTTCCTGATTTTTTGTCATCAAGTTATTATATTGCTCAAGCAATTTCTTTCTCTCACCCTGTAGCCTACTAAAATTCTTCTTATTATTCTTATTTTAGTGCCACCTTGAAGTGGGGGAGGATTTGATATAAACCCCTAGTTAGTAAATTAAAATCCAAAAAATAAAAAGAGGGACATAAAACCTAGCCTCCACAAAAACAAGGTTTGAATTGGACAAGCACAATACTATACAAAATGTCTGCATGTGCTTGGAATTATATGTTGGGATGTAAGCAGTGTAAAGATTGGTAGGGAAGACTTTTCCTTGTCTCAAATATATATATTACACAAAGAACCAAAATATCATCTAAGCAAACTTATCCATTTGAGCCATAGCCTACTGAAGTATTCATTTGCTTGAAAATTTAGACTTCTTTTATTCCTCTTGTTATTATGTAGAGCTTTTACAAATGTTATGAAACTGTCATGATTAGATACTAAGTTATGTTTCTTTCTTTCTTTACTTGTAAACAATGAAAAGTTCTAGCTTCTTTGCAAATTATATGACCATAATATCTAGATATTCTGATGTTGTATCAGGTAGCAACATGTCTCTTTCTCGAGAAAGTCACAATATTCGTGCACCATTATAATAACCTTCACATATATAAAGTATATATGAAGTGACTTATTATTGTTATTGATAATATAAAGATTTTTTTGCACGGTTAACATGGTCTAATTAAATATAGTAGGTATTCTTTATAAAAAAGAAAAAACAACCCCGGTGCACAAGGCATCACGCGTTCACGCAAGGTCCGAAAAAGGACCGCACCCAAGGAATGTGATGTAGATAGCTTACCCTAATACAAGCATTACTTATTAATTCTTATCATAGATAATTACATTTAGTTACCTTATTCTATTGAAATTTATTGAGTAGATATTTTTTACGACACTGAGAATAGAGCTAGGCGCGGATGCACTTTCAATGAATTGGTATCATCCGACACTGCTTCGTCAGAATGTCGACATATATATTGTCAGTTTAATTTAATTATTCATTTGTTCACTTTCTTATATATTGATACCACTTGCCAAAAAAAAGAAATCGTGCATATACCAAGAACTTAAACTATTCAAATTGTATGCAGTTGCGGCATGAATTCAGCTTGTGCAGAATTTACAAGAAATCAAAGTGTGTTAGGGCATTTGACAGAAGGCCAGCTGGTTTTGGTATTATTGAAGGAACATTAGTACTCCCTCAACCACTAAATGATGTTGGAGATGATGAGGCTACACCATCAAACCAGAATATTAATCCTCCAAACGATAAAAATTTACTTGCACCAAATGTTTATTCAATGAAAAGCTCATCCTCTGGAGAGGAGCATGCTCGTACTTCACAACCTGTGGAAACTTCAAATGATGATTTGGATTTTTCTGATGTCCCCTTATGGGATTGGGACTGCCACTTTATTTAAAATGGGAATTAAAGTTTAAGTTAACTAATTATTAATTATTAATATAATTAGCTAGGGTTTGACACCCTCAAGAGTAGATTTTACTTTTATGTTATCGATGTGGTTAGGTTCATAGTGTGTGTAAAAGAGGTTGTAAAAATAAATTTAGAAGATTATTTGCCACCTATAGAAGCCTCTTTGTAATGTTGTTTTGTAAGAATAGAGTTTGTCCTAATATTATTGTTGTGCTTCGTGTTTATCTCCATCTTCGGTCCTTTTTGTGTCTTATAACATTATAAAGAGTCCATCTTTTTTTACCAACTCCATTTCCCCATGCATTCACCTCCCTCGCCGTGATGGAGGGTTAAGCATTGAGGCAGGGCAGTCCGGTGCATAAAATATCTCGTATTCCACACAGAATTTTGGGGAAGGAGAAGGACCGTTCCCAAGGGGATGTGATGTAGGTAGTCTATCTTGACGCTGAATGGCTGATTTCAGGGCTTGAACTCGTAACTTTTAGATCATACAGAGACAACTTTATTGTTGCTCTAAGGTCCCCTAGAGAATACATGAAGGACATGACATAAAACCTTACCTTCTCAAATCCTACATATGTGTTAATGGACATTCCCAACTTTGTAGCTTCCATAAAATTGAGCTTCTAACTTGATAGAACATCCTACACCTATTATATATATTCACCTAGATTTATAACTACAACTTGGTCTTCCTAGCGGCGTACGCAGCAATTTTTCTAAGTGGCATCAACATTTAAAGAAATGAATACATAAATAAATTACTGTAACAACAAGCGGTTTCATTTTTATATTTATACCTAATATTTTAATCTTACAATTTATTATTTATACATACGGATTTCGAAAAAAATTCGACTAAGCAATGTCACGTGACATCGCTTCAAACAAGGTGCCTACGCCCCGCACTGCTTCCGGCCAGTGAAAACAGTAAATAGGAAGGACTCTTCGTTTCTACAAGTTACCACATATAACATTAGAATTATGTGGAGAATGTGTTGACAAATTTTGTAGTTTGTTTGGCACCTTTTCCATACCTAGCTGCACATTTTGTCTTCCACACAGCCGTAGATTTAATTATTGTGTTACAGTCAGATATCTCTATAACAGTATCGCTATATAACAATCTTTTACTATAAACGTCAAGTTCTTTTGGAACCAATTTTCATGTAATATATGTTCTTTATAACAGCACTTCGTTATAACAACCAAAAAAATCTGGGACAAACGGAACTGTTATAAAAAGGTTTGACCGTATATGTATTGACATTCTTCCAGTTTTGAATCCCCATATTCAAAGAGTGAGTATAGGAAAATTGCATTGACAGTATCACACTTTCAAGAATGAGATGATCAATGGTCTCTTTAGCTTGGATGTTTACAACATGAGGATTTTGAAACTATATATATATATATATATATATATATATATATATATATATATATATAAGTAGTCCAAATTTGATAATAGTATATCATCCGGTGGGAATTTCTTTTTAAAAAGATATTATAGAGTAATGAGATTTTGAAAGGACTTGTTTAAGCCAAGTGTTATGCCATACTTGTTGAACAAGTTCTTTCCTGTCTCAGAATATAAAAATGCAGTTGCAGCTGAATTTTTCATATGTGGTTGGTGTCCATACTGTCTCCAAATACTACCATTACTGAATGTTAATTGTTTACCTTGAAAAATACGAGTAACAATTAAATTTGATTTGTGGTTTTAAAAATATGTGATTTAGTTCAATACCGATTAAGAAACGAGAAATATGAAGTAGAAATGAAAAATAGAGATGAATCAAACCAATCCTATTCCTGAATTCGCGCCATGATTTCAGGGACGTGGCAGGAATCTAGCTCGCTCTGGTACAAATCCATAACGGTACTATTTCGAGGTCGAGCACACTTGGCCTCGGTATTCCCCGAACTCCTGCTTCCGGGCATTACACTCTTTCTTCGAGCTCGAGCCTGGCCCGCGGGCCTCGAACTTGACTTCTCCTGGGCTTGGACCTAGGGCAGAACCTCGAGTTTCTACATCGGGAGCAAATGACTTTGACCGTATACAGATAGTCCCCGCGTTTCTTAGAATAAGATGATAAGAAACGATTTGTACCTCGACTTCCCCGAGCTTTTCATGATGATGTCACGCTGACGTAAGTGCTTGAAACGACCGAAAATGTCACGTCGGCACTCTTCCCCAAAACATCAAATGTGTGTCAGTGTTGGTCGGCCATTTGCGCCGCCAGTCCGTAGCCGTCTTTCTATAAATAGGAGGCTATCTTGTTGAACAAAGAACCGTGCATTTTTCATCTTTATCTTCTTTTGGTCTTCTCCCTTCTTTGCTTCCTTCTTTAATCGTCTATTTTCATGGTTCGAACCTGTGAACACATGGTCATATGGAAGCAACTTTACCAATTATGCCCAGGTTTCCCTTTTCAAAGCTTTGATTCGAAGCAACGTGAGAAGGGCGCCGAATCCTTCTCGCATCAGAAAATATGCGAACTTTACACTGCTGCTCATCTCTCTTAACATCAACCTGGTGTAGCACTTCATTCCTTTTGCTCTCCATGGAATGAGGTGGCACTATCGTCTACTAACTTTTGCATCCCACCCCGAAACAATGTCCCAAGGATAAACATTCTTGGGCCGTTGCTCATGCACCTTGCAACCCTTTTGATTTTTCTTGTGATAGAAGGTAAAGCTACATCTTCTGGTCTTCCCTTCTGGTCTTTTTCTTTTGCTGCTCTTTTTTAAACGGATTACGGCCCAGAATTTCAACAGAACGTTCAATCTCCGTTGTTGGGAATATGATTACATTTATCGAAGACTTTCTACCTCAAACCTCTTTGGGTACGAAGATATCCCTAGCGGTCAAAACGGGGTCCCCGGGAAGGAGGCTCTCGAAGATGATGCTCTCGAGAACGTGGCCTTAGAAGTAGATTAGGTTTTTGGCTTTTGTTTTTTCTTCTTTGTTTCTGTATAAGTACCCCTCGTGGGTGTTGTAGTTATATTTTGTAACCATCTCTTGGAAATATAAAAGGATACATTTATCATCCTTTTGGCTCGTGTTGAATCCCGTTCTGTCTTTATTTGTGAAAAATGTGATTGTGTAATTTTAACGTCTAGTCCAAACACCAGACTCAGGACGTAACAAACCCTTAGGTTTTTAATCAACCAACATAATATCCCTTAAGGCTTTCGTTAATTCTGGAGCTGAGCTTAAATTGATTCGATGCGAACTCGGAACATCGGGATTCCTGAGCCCGAGCTAAATGAGAGCAAGGTATCAAATTCAAAATAAAGTTAGCCCTTAGGCTCCGTAGACGACCATCGAGTGAGAACTTCCTTCGAACTTGGGTAGCCCTTGGGCTTAACAGTCAGGCGAGTACTTGCTCGAATCCTGAAAATAAAGTTAGCCCTTAAGCTTTTTTGTAGTCCCCGAGTGAGCTCGGGTAGCCCTTGGGCTTAGTAATTGAGTGACCTTTTCGCTCGAACTCGAAATAGATTGATAGAAAACGAATTGATCTTTGATGTCTTGATTCTAATGCCAATCTCGTGACGTCAGTGATTGAAGTGACTGAAAAAGGCTGCTTTTTTTTTGCAGTTTCCAAAGTCATTGATTGGAGGCGGCTGACGGTCGGCCTTTTGGCCAAAGTACGGTTAAGTGACCTCTATAAATGGGCAAACTTCATAACCGTGCAAACTTTATTCTCATATTGTTCTCAAAGTTTTATTAGCTCTTTCAATTTCTCTGAATTCCTCCTTTTCTTCTATCTTACTATCACACTTTCCATTTTCTTTAAATCTCCGTGTCGTGATGGATAAAACCTCCAAACCGGTTCCCCAGAAAGAAAATGCTTCTTCATCTTCTCGACCGACCAAGAGCAAACCGGTAGTGCCCCCTCGAATTGAGGAGTGCATCCTTCCGCCATGTGAAATAACTTCCGATTTCAACATCGAGAAACTTGTGTCGACACTAGGCCGATGCGAACCCATGTCTCGATATGTTTGCTTGATAACCAAGGACGAGCTTGCGCAAGCAAGGAGGACTGCAAGTGGGAGAACAAAGAAGTAGTGATTCCTTCATCCGAGGAGGACATCACTACATATAAAGCGGGGTACTTGAGCGTGTACACCTACCCATTTACGCTGGGTCCTGCTATTCCAGCTCAGGGTACCATAGATCCGGTTATTCTTGATTTTTTCCGACGATACCGAGTGACGCTTGGCCAGATCTACCCTTCATTTTGGCGAATCGTTTACTTGATCAGATTCTTTTTGAGCCAAGTCGAGGGGATGTCATTCACCCTCGACCATCTGTTCAGACTGTACAGTCCCCGACTTTATCGAGGTGGCTTGATAAAATTGCAATGCTGATCCTTGAAATCTCTCTTCTGTAGCATCGATGAGGACAAAGATCGAGGGTGGATGAGCCGGTTTGTCCGAGTCAGGACCTCCGACCTGATTCCTGCTGATTGGATGTTGTTCCCCGAGGAGTGGAACATGAAACGTAAGTATATGGCAGGTTTATACCCTGCTTTCTTTTCTCTTTCTCAACTTTACCCTTTTCCTTGGTCTAACCCCTTTGATGGCACAATCACTGCTTGGTTTCCTGGTGGGGTCCCGGACCTCGAAGGCTAGGTCCGAAAGTTGGCTTCCACTTCCTCTTACTCGGAGCATTGCTGACGGGATTTGGTCAAGGGTCGATGGGAGGCCAAAAACCATGGTGAGTTCTCTTGTTTGTTTTCTTGTACTTCTCCTGTGGGATACTTATTTCAGTTTCATGCAGGTCGTGGAGACACCGTTGCTATGCGGTCGGCGCCGGCCGATGAAGAAGAGATCCCGAAGTCTTCTAAAATAAGAAAAATAAAAAGAGAGTCACTTGCAAATACCCCGAGGCCTAAGAAAAGCGTGGCTCGAAGGTCCAAGGCCGATACGGCGGCCTTATCTCCGGAAACAGCCCAACATCTTCGGGATCTGGAGGAAGAAGAAGATGACGACTGCCTGCTGGTAGCTCGTGAAAGAGGGAAAGCCGATGTTGTCGAAGTCCGTTGTGCCGGTGATGGTTGATGTGGCTCATTCCAAAGCTGAAGAAATCTCCGAGGGGAGTTCCAACAAAGTCCCCGAGCCATCGTGCAAAAAAAAGGCACCTCGTGTAGGAGGCCATTTGGAGGGCGAGGCCGAATGCCCCGATTCCGAGCCTCTTCATACAAAAGAGAACGCCCCGAGTGGATCACTTGGGGTAATCAATGTGGATGACTCACCGCCTGGCACGAGTTCTCCGAGGGCAAAATTCGAGATGCTCTAAATATGAGGTTTTCTGAAGTGGAAGCGAGCCACGAAGGGCATGACATATTTCGAGAATGCCTTGCAGGGCTTGAAGATGGCCCCGACCCAAAGGCTTCCTTCATTTTCGATGAGGCTCGTCGACTCTTCAAGCAGGTGAGTTTTCCAATTTTTTATGCCTGCGCCTTTGTTTTTGCTTTTTTGAATCTATCTTTCCCTCCCTTTTTTATGAAGGTTGTGGTGCTCCATAAAAGGGCATTTTCCAAGTCTCGAACTGACCTTGCTCGATGTGAGGGTGAGCTTAAGAAGGTTTCGGAAGAGAGGGACAGTCTCAAAACCCTTTATGTAAAGAAGGTAGGCGAGATCAACGACCTTCGAGTTAAATTGACGCAGGCTTGCCAAGGACGGGCCAAGTTTATTGAAAAGGTAGTATGGCCTTCGAGAGTTTGTTATGTACTTTTTTGTTTTGACGACTAATACTTTTAACCTCGCAGTTTCATCAGTGGGGCGAACTGGTGATGCAGCTTCAGGAGGAGATTAAGACAAAGGAGGCCGAGACCTTGGAGTGGAGGCAAAGCATGGACGATCTCGCCTCTGAGAAAGAAACTCTCCGAGAAGAGCAGGCTTCACTCAAACGTTAGTTCCAAAGTGTGAAGGAGGAGAGTCTAGCTCGAGGCCATGAAATCAAGGAGATTAAAGCTAAATCCGCTACTGAGTTGGCCAAGGCCAGAACCGACGCTAAGGCAATTATGTCTTCTTACCGAGCTGATGCCAAAGTAGCTAACGCCCGGGCCAAGGAGATCTCCACCGCAGCTGAAGTTAAGCTATCATGTGCACTTGACCATGCCAGGCGACAGTCCCGGAGGGAAACCCTCGAGGAGGTGCACTCTCGTGGATTCGATCTTTCATCCGATATCGAGAAGGCGAAGACCTTGGAAGAGCAAGCTGCAGCTCTACTTTCTGATGAGGATGGTTCAGCCAGTGGCTCTGAAAGTGGAGAAGATGAAGATGAAGTCCCCGAGGATGAAGCTCTCGAAGATGCGGCCCCTGAAGATATGACCCCGAAGTAGTTTTAGATTCTTCATTTTGTTTTTGTGTAAGTGTCCCTCGTGCAAATATCTTCTGTAATCATCTTTTGGAAATATAAGGGGAACTTTATATCTCATCTTTGACTTGTGCTGGATTTCACGTTGTCTTTATTTACGGAATACTTCATTTGTATAACTTGAGTGATTGATCCGAGAATTGGTTTGAACTCAAAATATAGTTAACCCTTAGATCTTTTACGAGTATAATAATCCTCGAGGCAAATTTTAATCGACCTGATGTGAGCTCGGGATATCGTGACTCATAGTCCGGGTAAGGCCAGAACGGAGCCTCGAACTATAAGTTTTTGGACCTTAAGCCTTTTGAATTTGATCATTGGGCTCTTATATATCGTCCCTTAGGCTCTTTAGATTGGCCCTTAGGCTCTTTAAGTTGGGTCGATTCGGCCTCTAAAATGGCTACATAATTTTTCCCTCATTTCGACTAAAAGACTTAGTGAAAATTTAATTATGCCTTAGCATGTGTTTTTTTGTACCCGTTGGGTTTTTCTAAGGTTTGACGTATCGGGACCTTGTTTGTGTCCCGACAATCAAATATCTCTTGAAGTTTTATCGAGGGCTGATGCTACCGAGACCTCTAAATTATTCGAGGTCTGAATTTATCGAAGCCCATTAAATTGTTCGGGGGCTGAATTTATCGAAGCCCATTAAATTATTTGGGGATAAATTTATCGAAGCCAATTATATTTTGCTTTTGCCGAGGGTAGCCTGATTTAACCGGTTTTTACAAAGTGTTTGATGGCCTTTAGTTTGTGGCGGAAGTCAGACGTCTCCGAGCCGCATTATTTCGGTCGTAGCCTTTTATATGACCGTAGTCTTTAATATGGCCGTAGCCTTTAATATGGTTGTAGCCCTTTACTTGGCTGTAGCCTTCGGGTATGTTACTTGGACTTGTTTCCCGATAACTTTTCGTACTTGTTTGCAAAGTTAGTCCCCGAGTATATTGTCCTTGGCCTTTGTTTCGAGGGGATGCCTTTTTGAGGTCTTATGAGTCTGAGTTTTCGATGACTTTGGATGTATTGACTGTCGATGGTAGTCCCCGAGCATTTTGGTGTGCTTTTATGCTTAGGCTCTTGAGCCGTTTCCCGTAGGGTTATAAGTGTATAGCTCGTATAATAGTAGACTTTTGATATAAACGGAATGTTTCTTTAAGCAATTCGATACATGCGTACATATTCTGCCGTCGAGGCTCGACTATCCTATATGGACACGGTTCATCTGACCGTTTGGCCCATTACAACGTTTTCCTATCGAAGCCCTCTTAGGCGTGAAATGTTTTCCTTGAAAATGCAATCTCCGAGGGTGATGCCCCCCCAGTATTCGAGGTTGATTGAAAAGGAGCCTTGAATACCGTTGAGTTCTCCTTAGGCAGCACATAATTGTTGCCTCGTTAAAAACCTTGCCTGTAAAACCCATTTGGGACAAAATCCGCGCTAAGAAAAAAAGAGGCAACTTATGCTTTAAAACCTAAGGCCTTCGCACAAAAGGGTGTGTCTTCGAAATCGCGCGCCTTTGAGAGAAATCATCGTGCAGAGTTTGTAAGATCTTTTGCAAATAAGTCCGAGGGCTTGGTACGGTCTTATCTTATTATTCGCGATCGTGATATTTTTGAAAGCCTCGACCTGGTCGAGGATGATTTTGATACCCCGATTTGACACCATGAAGCCGAGAAACTTACCCGAGCCAACTCCGAAGGCATATTTTTATGGGTTAAGCTTCGTATCGCATTGCCTCGAAACGTTGATTGTTTCCTGCAAATGAATTAATATGGTCCTCTGCGCACGGGGACTTAACTAGTTATATCATCAATATAGGCTTTCGTTGCTTTACCTGTTTGTTCTTCAAACATCCTGTCAACTGGATGTTGGTACGTAGCTTCTCGGACTGAGGCCTCTTTTTTTGCTTCACTGGTTTAAACCTAGGATCGATATGCTCAGCCTATGTGTGATGATTTCCGGCGGAATCCCTACCATATCAAAATGGGACCAAGCAATGCAATCCATATTATCAATAAGAAACTGAATGAGCTTTTTCCTAAGTTCGGGAGTTAATCCCGTTCCCAGGTGTACCTTTCTCTTGAGAGGTTGACTCGATACCATAGGACTCCTTGGTGGGCCAGGCTCGAGGAGCAAGGAAGTTCCCTTCTTCACCTTCGGTTACCTGCTATTCCGCTTCCGTCGAGACTTGGAGCTGTGATTGCTACTTAGCTGCCTGCTTACCTTTGGAGCTTGATTTCTCCGAGGCCAAGGGTTCTGGTCCGGCACCACTTCCTCGATTGCAAACATCTCTTTTGCAGCGTGCTATTCTCCGTGGACTGTTTTCACCCCTTCCTCCGTCGGGAATTTCTTCATTTGGTAGAGCGTCGAAGGCACTGCCCTCATGTTGTGTATCCATGGTCTCCCGAGGAGTGCGTTATACCTCATGTTACCTTCGATGACATGGAACCTGGTGTCTTGTATGGTTCTGGCTATGTTTACTAGCAAGATAATCCCTCCCTTTGTTGTTTCACTTGCCATGTTGAAGCCATTCAGCACCTGGGATGCGGGCACAATCTGATCTTGCAGGCCAAGATGTTCCACGACCCTCGATCTGATTTTGTTTGCCGAGCTACCTGGATACACTAAAACACGTTTAACTTGAATTTTATTTAAAAGAATAGAGATTACCAGGGCATCACTGTGAGGTCGGGATATGTTTTCTGCTTCCTCGTCGTAGAATGACAGGACGTCCTCGGGCACGTAGCTCCGAGTCTGCTTTTCTCTTGTGATTGATACTTTGGTGCGCTTGAATATAGGACGCTGGGGAACATTGACTCCGCCGATGATTATGTGGATTACATGTTGTGGTTCTTCTTGCTCGTTTTTCCTTGCATCTCTCTCCCTGAAGTGGTTCTTGGTACGATCACTTAGAAATTCTCGAAGGTGGACCTCGTTGAACAATCGAGCCACCTCTTCCCTTAGCTGCCGGCAATCTTCTGTTCTATGATCGTACGTACCGTGATACTTGCATATCAAGTTCGGGTTTCTTTGAGAGGGATCAGTTTGTATGGGCCTCGGCCACTTGGTGTCTTTGATTTTTCCAATAGCCGACATGATCCCTGACGCATCCACGCTAAAGTTGTATTCTGATAGTCGGGGGGCCTCCGTAGGGTCGGTATGTTTATCGAACCCTCTCTTACTCATGAGTCCCCGAGAAATTTTCCCTCGATCGTTTCTCCGATCACTCCGAGGAATGTTACGGCTTGGGCCGCCGTTTCTTCGGTCGGCATATGGATGATATCTTTCCCTGTTTGATCTCGAATCTCTGTTCATATCCCTCGGAGGTTTGGCTACGAACCTGTTAGGATGAACTGATCCCGAGGGGGCTCCCAATTGGTCGTCCTCAACCTTGATTTTTGACTGGTAACGGTTGTGCACATCCGAACATGTCACAGCTAGATACTCGATCAAGTTCTGCTTTAGTTGTCGAGAAGCAATTGAGCTTCGCTCGTTCAAACCCTGCATGAAGGCCTTTACCGCCCAGTCGTCGGAGACCGGCGGTAGTTCCATTCTTTCCATCTGAAACGTGGACACGAACTCCCTTAACATCTCGTCGCTCCTTTGTTTTATTTTGAAGACATCCGATTTTCTCATGGCCACCTTTTGGCCCCGGCGTGAGCTTTAACGAAAGTGTCTGCTAACAAAGCAAATGAATCAATAGAGTCAGGGGCTAAGTTGTGATACCAAATCATAGCTCCCTTTGAGAGTGTTTCCCCAAACTTTTTCAACAGCACTGACTCGATTTCATCATCATTAAAGTCATTTCATTTGATCCCACAAGTGTATGAAGTAATATATTCGTTAGGGTCGGTTGTTCCGTTATATCTGGGTATATCGGGCATGCGGAATTTCTTGGGAATGGGCATCGGGGCTGCGCTTTGAGGGAATGGTTTTTGTATGAACTGCTTGGCATCTAGACCTTTCAAAACTGGAGGTGCCCCCGGTTTCTGGTCTACACAAGAGTTATAAGTCTCCACCTTCTTGTCGTTATCATCAATTTTCTTTTCTACGGACTCGATCCTCTTAGTGAGCTCTTCGAGCATTTTCATAATGGTGGGGTCAGTCCCCGAGCTGTCTCCATTTGGTCCTTCCGGCGTTGGTTCAGCACGTTGATTGTTTTCCTGTTCAGCTACACTCGGGGTCTTATTCTGACTTTGAAGTTGAGCGATCTTGATTTTCTGAGCCTACAACATCTCAAATATCACTTGGAGGCTAACTCCTCCATCTCCTGCTCCTGGCGTTCCTTGGTCCCCTAGTCGAGCATCCCTGCGTACACTCCCTTCGGGGTCTGCGCCTAGGTTGGTGTTTATAGCAATATGAGAACCAACATCAACTGGTTCCACGTTTGGAACTTCCCCATGGTTTGCCGGTGGCACACCGACCCCTACATTGTTGTTCTCACCAAGACCTTCGTTGTCATGAACGGGTGCATTTTGTGAGCTAGACATGTTTCAACCTGAAAATCAAAGATTCTTGACAAGAAAAAGTGAAAAAAATAACGTGTGTAATAAGAATCAGTAAAGAAATAATCACTATTATCTTTAGCCCCACGGTGGGCGCCAAACTGTTTACCTCGAAAAATATGAGTAACAATTAAGTTTGATTTGTGGTTTTAAAGATATGTGATTTAGTTCAACACCGATTAAGAAACAAGAAATATAGAGCAGAAATGAAAGATAGAGATGAATCAAACCAATGTTACTTAGCAGTAATGACCTCGAGGTTGCTTGGGGCAATAAGAACAATTAAGTAGAGAAATCAAAGTAAGAACAATTAAGCTTAGGAACATTTCTGATGAACAACAGACAAAAAGTAGAGAGTATATTCTTTGCTCAGTAAAAACGGTGATCTTACAAATGACTGGGTGCCCTTTTTATAATAGAGGAACCCTAAATAAGGAATATTTCTATTTACAGTAGGGAATATTCTTGTTACAACGGTCTTAACCGCCTAGTACGGAATTGTACGATCCTATTCCGAAATTCGCGCCATGATTTGAGGGACGTGGCAGGAATCTAGCTCGCTCTGGTACAAATCCATAATAGTACTATTTCTATGTCGAGCACACTTGGCCTCGGTATTCCCTGAACTCCTGCTTCTGGGAATTACGCTCTTTCTTTGAGCTCGAGTCCGGCCCGCCGGCCTCGAACTTGACTTCTACCAGGCTTGGACCTAGGGCGGAACCTCGAGCTTCTACATCAGGAGAAAATGACTTTGACCGTATACAGTCGTTACTCCAAACAGCAACCTATAGCACTATTTTTTATGGCGATTATAGCAGTCACTATGAATATGGTCACTGAAAACTTTATTTTCTATAGTGCTCTAAGAACACTAACAAACATGAAAGTGAGTCGCTGAAGCAAAGTAGATTGTTCTTCAAAGTATTACTTTTCTCATAGGAAATTTTGACTAATCCAATGTATTTTTATTTTTATTTTTAGTTTTATTTTTACTTATTTTACATACTATAATTTTTACGAAAATTTTTCATCAAGGTTTGGAGCAATATGAATGTGCTCTGCTCCCGTTGTATTGTTAATAATGGTTTATTATTAGATTTTATGGCGACTGTAGTCGCCACCAAATACAAATTTATGAAGAGTAGAACTTGTGGTGGCGACTATCATGGTCCACCAATAGCCGTTATCTGAAAGTCTATACCTGTTAATCGGGCCGAGCTGGCCCGTTCACAGCCCGGTTCGACCCGGTTCAGCTCGGGTTAGCCCGGTACTCTAGGGGGTGGGAACGAATTGGGGAGGGTTGGGCGGGGAGCCGGGCTTGAACGAACAAAATTTGGTAACCGGTGCCCCGGAAATCGGTTAGCCCGGTTACCAGTAACCGGGCTATTAACGGGCTACAGCCCGGTCTAACGCGGTTATCGTTGCAATTATTTTTATTTGTTTTTAATTTCTAGACCGTTGCCAACGGTCAAATTCAAAAATGACCATTGGGCAACGGCCATTTCGGCCAACCCCCTTAAGAAAATAGCCCCCCTCCCCCTGTCACACCTCCTTTTTCCGCTACTACACCCCGTGAAGGGTATAATAAAAGGAGTTTTTCCAATTAAAGGACAATCGAAACGGGATTCGCTTATTAAGAGATTCAGAGTCGCCACTTGGGAGATTTATGGTGTCCCAAGTTACCGGTTTGAATCCCGAATCGAGGAAAGGGTTTGACTCTGTTTAACAGTCGCGAACCAGAAATCCGGGTAAGGAATTCTGTTAACCCGGGAGAAGGGTTAGGCACTCCTGAGTTTCGTGGTTCTAGCACGGTCGCTCAACTGCTATATTTGGCTAAAGTCTGATTTTAATACATGTCATCCTATGGTGCGATTTTAAAAATTTGTTTAACCGCCTTTAATTAATTTTTTTTTTATGAAAGTGAACGCCGTTTAAGAGCGTGTTTTTGGATCACGTCACATGAAATGCACCCGGATCCTCGACACCTCTTATTCAACGTTTTGGAATTTGAATTTGGGTCACATAAATGTGCGCCCGTATTTAAGAAGGTAAAATTATTAAAAGCGTGCCTAAAGTGGCTAGCGTCTTATTAACTTTGCGGGAAGCCATGAAAATTCGCTAAATGGCATGTCCCAAATTTCTAAGATATTTTTAATAAAGCATTTAATGAGATCCCCGCAATTTATGCATTTTTATTTGGCGAGGCTCGTCCCACTTTTTATTTAAAGGCCAATCCTAAAGTGGCTATGCTTTTCTATATTTTTTGTTGTCTCTAGTAATAAAGAAAAAAATCCTAATTGATTAATATTATGAATTTCGGGCCTCGAGTTCAAGTCCGGATTCAAACAAAAGGGCAAGCCTTTTAACTTGGACCCGCTACCTAACCCAAAGGCCCAAGTTCACATTTGTGAATTAATTACTCATATTCCTATATAATTTTGAAGGGTGGGCCTTGAACCATTGGCCCAGGCTGAGGTGCGAGGCTGTCCAGCCTGGGCATTGAACTGAGCCAAAATCTCGACTCAACTAAACCAAAAGCACCACTGAACTCGTTGCCTAGTCATATACTGAGAAGTTCATAGATGTTTTGAGAGGAGAAGCACACTGGGAGCATAAGTTGAAATTAACACAATAATTATAAATGTAGGCCACACGATTTGGTTATGTTATGAGAGTAAATTAACAGCCCCAAAATTGAACTAGTACTTACTAACTATTAGGTTCAAAATGCATAGATTTACACTAACCTACTGAGATTAACATACTACCTCATTAAAGCCATTTGAACGGTTTTTTTTTTTTTTGAATTATTGAAAACGAATTGAACTCCTCTACACTATACTTCATCAGTGACACAAACTAATCCAAATTAACAATTATTAACTAGTCGTAATAATTGAATTTCCAGGTATCAGCTATGAATGACAGTCACAAGTTCCAAACAAAGTAGCCTCCTACTCTAATTAACGTCTGATTTCCATATTACTCTGCACAGAATGAAACTATACTAATATGGCAAAGGAAAGTTGCTATTCTAATAATCCAGTCAGTCCACTACTGATTGACAGTTCAGTTATACAAATGATATAAAACCTCAAGTAAATAAACTACTTTGTATATTAAACAGCTAGAAGCAGAACAGATCCATGATTCGACTTCACACAGTAATTCAAGCAACATTTCCTCATGTATTCCTTCAACCAAAATTACATCAGGCCTTCATAGTTCATTGGGAGATCAGAAGCAATACCTGGAACTAATTTTATAACAGAAAAAGAGGAAGATCAGCAATAGTTTCACCGAAGAGCTACTTCAAACACAGCAACAGCAATTACAACAGCAACAACCAGCCAATACAGGAATAATCCGAGCCCAGAGCAACCAGGAAATTTCAAAAGAAACGAACAACAACAGCAAATGACCCACATCAACTAGTTAAACCTCAAAAACTAATCGAACAAACAACAAAACCCTTGAACCTTTAAATCAGTAGAACTGAACTCAAACTGGGAACCAATGGCTAATAACTGGAATCAATTTTCAGATGAATGAAACAATAGCTATATTTTTTTGATTTTTGGACAGTTTTCTTATTTTTTTTTTTGGTTTTTCTGTATAGAACTAAGATATGTAAGCAGAGTTTTGAACTTCTGTGGTTTGAAATTTGAAATGCAGGGTCAGATCTTACAAGAGGATTTTGGGGGGAAATTTTATGGCTAAAAAAATTTTGGGAATTTTCAGATGTTCAAAACTTTCTTAACAAGGCAGCAGGGATTGCCTTTTATAGGCAAAACTAAGGGAAGTTTTCAGATTTGACATTTACCCCCTTAGTCCCTCTTCTATTTTTCAGATTTCACTTAATTAGTCCCTTATTTGTTGACTTGTTGCTCAAGTCACTGCACTAAGTTATTAAAACTCTAATTGGAACCCCATCTAGAATGTTCTAGGGGTTTCCAAATCAGTTATTTGCAGGGTTCCCTATCTATTGAATTCCCTATATTATCCTTGCACTAATCTGAAATTACTAAGTCTAGTCAAACTAACCCCCATCCTTCTTACCTTAGTCAAATAACTATGGTTAAGTGTTTAACAGGAGCTGAAAAATTTAGCTAAGTCTAAACCAATCCTAAAATTAAACTAATCACTCAAGCTAACTAATCGAAGCATGGCAATTAACTCTAACTAAGCTGTTAACCCAAGCTGAATTTATTCATTAAACCAAACAGCAATTCAAATAAAATTGAAACTTATGTCAAATTATCATTAACAGTCATGAACTACCCAAACCAAACACACAATCAAAGCATCAATTAACATGGAGAAAAATTAATCAAATGAAGAAGGATCTTAAGAACAATCAGAACAAACTTAAAATGAACCTAGAACATTGAACAAGAACTTCATCTAAACTAATGACAAAATTAAAAGAATAAATTCATGCTATTGATTATCAGTGAATTAGAACTCAAACAAACATGAAAACGCACAAATAAGAACAGAGGAAACGAATTCAATTACTGATTCTAGACGGATTGTCAAACAAAACGAAAAGAACAAAACCTAAATTAATCATGAAGAAATGACGGTCGTGGAGGGAAAACCTATTTAAATAACAAAAAAAAACAAAGAAAACTCACCTATGAAGTTCTAGGGTTCTGCTGCTTTGTGATCTAAAATTCGGGCAATTCCAGCGATATTTGAAGGAATCCGATTGGGGGCTCGTGAAGAGGAGGACGAGAGGAGTATGGGGTGTAATTTTGGAAAAG
>NW_017675021.1:0-943 GCF_001879085.1 Nicotiana attenuata
GCTTAAGGTATTCACATGCCAGCGAAGCTGAGAACGACATAAACAGACTTCAAGACCTCGATGAGGCCGAGGAAAGAAGAGAAATGGCCCACATAAGAATGGTGGCTCAGGAACAACAAGTCGAAAGATACTACAACAAGAGAGCCAAAATAAGACCACTCAAAGTGGGGGACTACGTCCTTAAAGCCAAAACATTGGCATCAAAAGACCCAAGCGAAGGAAAACTGGGCACCAACTGGGACGGACCCTAGAAAATCACAGCGGCAGCAAGTAAAGGAGCATTTCAATTAGAAACAATGGAAGGAAAAATGCTCAAAAACAATTGGGGGCCCGGAACCACACTAGTGGATCTCGAGGGGTGCCTAACACCTTCCCCTCGAGATAATTTCGAGCCCTTACCCAATCTCTGTTTTTCTAAATCAAAATTCTCCTTAGTGTCCTAATGCACTTAATCATGGGGTGGAGACTCTTCAATTCAAACCCAATTCCCAAAAGGAAACGAGTTGTCCTCCCAAATGTCATACACCCGATTTCGCGAGAAAAAAAGGGCGCATCGACAATCATAAACAGGCCCTCGGCCTCATATCAATATCAAGCCACCTCGTGGCGTACAATCTCAGGCCCTCAGCCTCATTATCATAATTAGTATATCACTGCTGCGGTGTGCAGCCCGACCCAAAAGTATCCTCACAATACAGGCCCTCGGCCTTACTCAGTCAAAAATCACATAAGCCACTCGGGCAACAGTAAAACATGATGCTCAGCCCAAAATATCATTCAGAATATCATTTCAAGTGTTAAAAACAGAGTAAACATGGCTAAGTTTTTAAAACAGTGGAATATAGCAGGACTGAGTACAAGTTTAAAGTCAAAACAGTGAGGAAATGTCAATAAAAATCCCCGAAGGGTTCACATAGTTGGCACGAGGCCCAAATATGGCATT